>NC_052126.1:3727863-3740932 GCF_012273895.1 Zerene cesonia
ACCGCGTTTTATTTATTTTGAATATTTATTGTTTTTATTTTGTTTTTGTGTGTGCAATAAAGTGTTTTATTATTATTTATTATTATTATTATTTACGTACCAAATTCCTTACAAACTTTCGTATTTATAATATTAGTAGGATTCTATCAATGATTACACACGTAAATAAAAGACACTAATCACTTTCATTATCTATCCATATTGTTCTTTAAACTTCCTGTATTATTTTATCTGCGCGTTTTCACGATTCAATGATGGCTGTTAGCCTCGTGAATAAAAGGCCTTATATTGGCGAATGGTTCAATCTATTTTCGTTTTAGAAATACTTTATGCCCTGAATATGTATTGAAATATTGCAATAAAACGAAATGTAAAACTGTTTTGCCATATTTTATGTGAATTCGGGGTTTGGGTTTTGGATGCAATATTCATATTTTTAGGTATCTATTGGAATCCATGGATAGCTGAAGAGCAAACCAATTAAAAAGGAAGTAATAAAAATATACAAGTGGACGAATAATATGACAAAAAGATACGTGATTTATGTAATGAAGATAGTGAAGGAGGGAAAAAAGCGCGCATTGTGTATGCAATTAATAATATCATATACCGTAATTGCCGTTTTTATATGCAGTAAGTTTCATAGTAGTTTTCTTGACTTTCATGAGAGTTTTCAAAATTGTATCTCAAGTTTTAGATATGTTGTGTTTATGTGTCGATTAAATAACAAAAAATTAATAAAATTATAAGTCAAAATGTGCATTAAAGACTCTATCAATGATCATCAGTAAATAAATCTAGCCGATAGTTATGTTTTGTAAGTTAATTAAAATAAATCAAATGAGTTCATCCGTTTTCACGATATGTAATTATAAAATTACCTATTTGTAGTATATATATAACACATCTAGTAATACCTACCCCATTTTGTTTTACCGAAACGGTATCTATTTTTTGTCTTTATTCATTCATAAAAAATCGTGTTTACAAGTCGCGACAGGTAATATGCTTCTAAACAGCATTACAGCGGTGCACAACCCAGTCATTAAAACTTCAAATTATTCTTTCAGACATCCCTCTCACAATACCCATGACGTACAACCAAATGATAAAGATGTTCGGAATGTCGGAGCCATTCCAAATACCGAATATATCCAGAATCGTTGATCTAGAAGCCATGACAGATTGCAAATGCCCCAGAGTGTATTGGCCAGCATGCGCCACGGATCACGTGACATATGTCAACGTATGTCTTCTTAATTGTCTCAAGAAGACATTTAAAAGATTCGGTCCTTGCATAACGTATAGACGGAGAAGTGATAATATGTTCGTGTATATACCTAGACAGTGGAAATATAATTGATGTTACTTTGAAAGTCGAGTTGAATTAAATATTATGAGAATATTTGTGGTCTTTTTAGCGTTCCCATAATTGTAGCAGGTTCTCATTCGACAGAATTTTTTTAGGGTTTGTTACTCGATAACTAACTCGAATTTTCTACCGATGGGCGTGATTATTTTTGTGTATGGGAATTATTGAAATTTGGCCCCATATTCGAGTGGTACCACCTCCTCAGGGATGGTCGTGATGTTTCTTGTAGAAAATTATAATTAATATTAAAATTATGAACATATTTTTTTCTTTTGTTATAAAACGTGTATCTGATTCTTACCATACGTTACTTTAGGATCAGATACACTTATTTGATTCCTTATATCCATTAACTTTAAGATGTCATGTGGACTCATAAATAACAGATTTTTCAAATCCAACGTTTTAACATAACATTTAATAAAAAATTATCAAATAAATCCATCCTACGTGCAAAAAATAAAAGTCTTATAATGTCCTCAAACAGAAATGAAATGTGTGTAATATTCGTTTTATTCGTCGTAACAAATAAACCCGCGGGGAGTTAATAAGACAATAATTAATACACGGAGAGCAAGTTGCGTACCCCTGACTTTTACTAACTTTATTTCGATTTAATGTAAGTGCATTGGGGTAATATGTAATTTAATTGAATGTAGAAAACGATATTTTTTACTAAGAAATAGCATTTGTTCTACTTCACTAATAAAGTAACAAGAAAAATAAATCAAATCTGTCATAAAAGTAATGTGGTTAACATATACTCATGTATAATATAAAAATAATTATCGTTTTATCATATCAAACTAGCAGTCATAATGACTTCCTTACCGGCAGCGATTTGTCTACGATAAAATAATAGGTTGTGAATGTGTTGGTTATCTTACATGAAATAAGAAAGGGTATTAAGATACCCATATCCGCTATTAACATCATTCAATCTTGCTTCAAGGGCTATAACGCGATAATATAGCATATAATTAATTATTGATAGGCTGCTAACGTATTTGCAAGTTATCCGTTATAAGCAGTGATCGCTCATTGGTGACGACCTTGGACTTAAAAAGATCAGGTCAATCCAGTCCAAAAGGTCGTACCTTGACAGCTTGGCCGATACTTGACTAATTCAAAATAAAAAATGGTGCCAGTGGGATAGCGATATTCTTTTTTTATATCTGAAGCGACAAATTTATCAATAACAAAAGAATTATCTATTTCATAGGGTACCTCTGTAATTTTTGGTGTCATCACTCCATCATGGTCTTTGGTTTTCAAAAAAATATATTTTATTTATTACTGTATGTCACCATCTCAATCTACACAATTTACAAGCATCCTACTTCCTATCCTACTAATATTATAAATGCGAAAGTTTGTAAGGATGTGCGTGTGTTTGTTGCTCTTTCACGCAAAAACTACTGAACCGATTGCAATGAAATTTGGTACGTAGATAGCTGGACAACTGAAATAACATAAAGGCTACTTTTTATCCCGATATTCCTACGGGATACGGACTTACGCGGATGAAACCGCGGGGTGCAGCTAGCACCTTTATATTTATAAATTGTTGATAGTTATATTTCTTTAAATGAGATACATAATATCCTTAAAGGCGAAGAATTTAGACTACACAAATTCAGCTTAACACATACTGAAGATTAAGCCAATTAGTGAATAAATACGATAAAAATTGAAGTTTTTGGAAGTTAAAAATATTCGATGTCAGTTAATTAGCTAATATACTTCTCTTTGATGCGACGAAGTTTTAATATATTTAAATTAAATTCACTCCGTACCTATTTGCGATTCACAAAACTTTTATTAGTTGGTTTAAAAACTCTAATATATATAAAAAAAAACCGTAAACCCACCTTTTGTTGTTATTATTTCAAATTATATGAATTATATTAATATAACATATTAATTATATTTAATGCGGTTATTGTCGTATAACAAAGTATTTAAATAATATCAACGTTATAGTTTGTTAATTATTAATCAACATATTATGTTTATTAACACCCATACAAAAGTGTAAATTATAAGAGACTTTGTGTTGCTATAGCCAATTTGTTTTAGCTGCTTTCTGTGGTTTTTGGGCTAATAAGACGGATAAAGTGACATGATGTTAAAATATGTAAATTTATTGTTTTATACGCAATAAGTAAATAAACATTGATGCTGTTTTCTCCCTTATCCCTTTCTTCCCTCCTCATTATAAATTAAGGAGGTGGGGGAAACCTTCCCAACCCTAAAACGCAAAACCCGTAAAATCCCTTTTTTTTTTAACAATTTGACCTTAAAAATATTTAAAGTAAATTCATTCCTTAACAGACTCCACAATAATCAACGTTCATCCTTATCAGAACAACTGCAAAACTTCACTGACCATTCGAAAATTCCAGTATAATATGTTTTCCATAAAAAATCGTCAAACAATATGTTTTAAAGGTCCTCCACGTTCATTGTTGGCGATTCAAAGAAACCGGTGAGTTTTATCTTGACACCACACTAATGTAGTTGAATATAATGGAAGGGTCTCGAAAATCCTCTTTGAAATTAAAAACTAGCGCTCCGGTGCGATTGTATTATGGTTCTTTACCTTTCCTTTGCTCTGTTAAACTTCTGTTTTTCTAAAAGCTTTGTACTATGAGTTGTAACCAGAAGTAATGCTCTTTCATTAAAGGGACATAATATTATTATATATATATCAACATATACACTCATGAACATACTTAGAGAAACGGTAAACACTTCATTCATTTAGCAAGAAGATTTTAATACTAATATTTTTGTTAAACTTAACAAAGTGTTTGATTCAATGTTTACTTCCTTACGTATATACATTTTTTTCAATCCCGATTTGTCTCTTTATGTACTTCTTTTCTAAATTTGTCCGTTTGTGTATATTTATTTGTTGTAAGGAGCTGGTGGGTCGTCTAAGCAGCAGTACCGTCCAATAAATATTATACCACCCATAAGGGGTCAGGAAAGAATTGATGGAAGGAAGGAAAAAAAGGACTGGGATGGGTAAAGTATACATAACATGCTACTATTTCACGTTAGTCTTCCGTGGGAGTGTGGTGCGCGCATCTTGGGCCAATTGAATCATACAAAGAACTGTCCATAACTTTTAATTGCTTGAGCTCTTAACCAAAACTGGATATAGTAAGTATTAGAACTGCTTGGTCTGTGAGCATTTGTTCTTTGATTAGTTTTTCATTATACATATTTTTGTTTTGTTTTCTCCTTAGTATTGCTTATGATGCACTTCTAAGAAATTAATATAGTATTAGTGTGGAATTAGTTTAATCTTAGAACAGTACTGTAGTAACTGCTTGAATTTGATCTATTCTTCTTATGAGCGAGTGATTTACAGATTATTTATATGAAACTAGTAGTCAGCCTCATCGTTTTCCCTGGTACATATATCATTGCGATGCAAGGATTCAGGGCATATCCATAGGTGATTAATTTAGATAATCATTGCCGTAATAACGAGTTCAAATAAACAAAACTTTCAATTGTATATTATTATAAGTATAAATTCGATATAGAAGTAGATAGATCTATTCTATAAATTATATGTAGATAAATCATTTCTTTATTTTCATATCACAAACATTAAGAGAAAGATTAAGAGGCCTGAGAACTGAAACGTGTGAATAATGAAATAGGATAATAGAGTGATTAAATTGTCTTTTAGATTACATTGTCTTAAAATACTAATGTTCGTGTTTAAAAGCGAGAAACTGGAGAAAAATTATCGCACTAACTGTTACATTACTATTTATATATTTTCATCGAACTACTTCGGTTTCTTGGTTAATTGAATACTTTTCAATATAGTGAGTATAAATAGTAGTAATAAACTCAAAAACCTAACTCCTCCTTTTTAGAAGTCGGTTGATATTAAAATAGTGTTAGTTTCACTACTAGTCTCTACCAATAAATTAAGAACGGCTGAACGAACTTTAATCTAATTTTTATCGCTGGATTTGACTCAATTTGTTTTTTGATAGAACAAAAAAACAAAAATAAAAAAAGACCGTCTCTACTAATATTATAAAGGTGAAGAGTTTGTTTGTTTGTTTGAATGCACTAATTTCAGGAACTACTGGTCTGATTTGAAAAATTATTTCAGTGTTAGATAGCCCATTAATTGAGGAAGGCTATAGGCTATATATGTACCAAGGGCGAAGACGGGGCGGTCCGCTAGTAAATAATAAAATGTCTTAAGATTTTATAGTTTAAAAAGAAAAGATATTTAAAAAAAATGGTTAAAGTGTAAATCTACATTCCTACACTAATATTATAAAGAGAAAGAATTTGTATTTTTGTTTGTTTGTTTGTAATGGATAAGGTAAAAACTACTCGACCGATTTCAAAAATTCTTTCACCATTAGAAAGCTGCAACTTTACTGAGTGAGATAGCCTATATATGTACTACGGGCTAACAGCTAGTTGTGAGATAAATAGTTTAAATGCATTGTCTTTAAAGTATCCCTATTGGATATAATCATGCAAGAATCACAGAGTTTATGCGAATTATAATTTAAAAGGAAAAAACCTCTCGCAAATTATTAGATCTGCTTCATATATCTTTCGACCCGACCTTTCATATTTCCTGCGGGAATCAACCCATATTAATTTGAACATACACTTATATCGCACTGATCATATTGATTAAAATATTTATTTACAAACTAAATAAAGAATTGAAACTGAGTATGGCTCTTTTTAAAATATCAATAATGAAAAACTCAAACCTAAGAAAAAAACATTTTACAAATAAAATTTTTTCTCCATCACTAGGTAAGAACATAGTATAAAACAAAGTCGCTTTCTCTGTTTCTCTGTCCCTATGTATGCTTAAATCTTTAGAACTACGCAACGGATTTTGATAGGACTTTTTTTTAATAAATTGAGTGATTCAAGAGAAAGGTTTATATGTATAATAACATGTACTAATACTATGAATTTAACACGTGAGAAGCCGCGGGCAAAAGCTAGTTATCAATTAAAACGTGCTTAAATACATAATTATTACATAAACAACTACACTTATACCTACAAACAATTATAATTTTTTATATTTCACACGTAAATTGGTAAATAAAAAGTTTTTAAGTTTCCATAAAACAAACATTGACGTAACAATTATTATAACACATACTGAAATCAAAGTGAGAAGTAAAGGCAACTCATAATAACTATAGAATGTTATGTTAAAAGCTGGAGATCTCAGATGGGAGCCTCCATGTCGAATGATATGTTCTGTCCACCACACTGCAGAATCTAAAGGGCTTATTGGATGTTCCCGCATGAGCGATCGGAGTTTCAACATGTTTTCTTTATAGCTGTAAGAAAGAGATAACTATGTATAACTATTTCACTTTTCTGAGAAACAGTATCAGTGTCTATATAAATATGATGGATGGATTATGAACTATTTTTACTAGAGCGGGGCTTTAATTTTATATTACAAAAAGCCAACAAATAATAGTTGTTCATTTATGTCCATTATTTTCTAATTAGAGAGATACCGAGGTTTAACTTATCGATATTATATTAAATAACATTAAATGTCATGATTTTGGAATAGTAACTAAGTTTATAAGTGGGAGGTTCGAGGCCAGGCGAGTGCCCATTAAATACATAAATTTTCAATTTATCTGCGTTTTATTTACCTCACTACTAATCGAAACGTTAAAGGAAATCATCGTGAAAAAACTGGCACAAAAAGCAAGAAAAAAAAATCGACATGTAACATGGCAGATGTAACCAGCACTTGGCCTGCGTGGTTAAGAAGCCTGAACCCTCATAGGAGGTCCGTATCCCTGTAGTGGAAACATATTTTATGGGCATATGATGATGATGAATCAGTTCATAATGGGATATTACTCACAATTAGTGACATGTTTAGCATACCGAATTTTATATAATTTCAATGTTTAATCTAGTCTCACCTCTTATCTTCAATAACAGTTTTCACGGCGTCAGTTAGTTCTGCCTCGGTTAGTGATAGTATATCAAGTTGCATGCCAATCTTGAGATGAACATATTTCTCAGTATTGTACCACTGGTCTCCCAACATCGGAATCCCTATGACAGGCACTGCAGCGTTAATCGCTTCATCAGTTGATTGAAGACCACCTTGTGTTATAAATAGCTTGATGTTTGGGTGTTCTGAAAATTAAATCGACTTTCAATAAAATGTGTGCATTGAAGTCAAGGCACACATACATTTGAAGTGAAGGCAAACATACATTTGAAGCGAGTAGGAAACGCACTTTTTTACTTTCTATATTACTACTGCTATTAATTTTGAGTGCTTATTTTGAAAAACTAAATTAAATTAACAAACACAATCAGTACTCAATACTAATAGTCAAAGACATAAAAGTTAAAAACTTGCTATATTATATTAAGAGAAATAAATAAACGACATTGCTTGGTCTACTGGATAAGGTTTCTACAAGTATCTCAAAAGACAAGTGTCAAATACAAGGCTGTATGGGAATAAACGTTGGATTTAATTAATTACAATTATTTGTCGAGCATGCTCTAGCACGAATTAGGCAAGCGCCGGGTACCACTACAGAAGATCTGGCCTGCATTCCTTTTCTCGAATTTTCCAGTCCTTTATTCCCATCAACCTAACATACTTTTTAAAGTAGGCGAACCTATTGCAAATGTCCATGTGCGATGTTAGCTCTTACTGCTTTTTTTATGTGATAGAGCAGGCAAGCGAGCAGACGGGTCACCTGATGTTAAGTGCTCCACGTCGCCCAGTTACACCCACAATACCAGGGGTATGGTGTGTGCGTTGCCGGCCTTTAAGAAAGGAGTAGGCTCTTTTTTTGAAGGTCCCCATATCGAAAACGTTTGGAAACACTGCATGCAGAAGCTGATTCCAAATTTCCTTAGTACTACTAATAGAAGTCCCACCACCTCCTTTGCTATGACATAAATAAAAAATATACATGTTATCGCGATACGATTTCGATTCTCAAATATTAATGGCGTCTAATGTTTACGTTTTATTTATACACCGACGGGAATAAACGTGATATTAATATCGATAAAGATATCAATATATTATCACGTTTTTATCGGTCAGTTGCTATGCAAAATATTAATTACGACGGTGGGATTTACCTACGATAGCTGTATCTCTAATTGAAAGAGTTTGTTTAACTACTCATGCAACTGTAATGATTCGAAGAAATTTAATGTAGCACATAGAATCATGCCGCGTACCTTAAAACTTGACTTAACACCCTATAAAAGAAACGTTCAAAATATTATTAAATAATGAATTAAAAATTGAGGATGTAAAAACAAAACAAATTCCTAAGCAGAACGCAATCTGAGGTCAAAGTAAAGATAAAATATTCGCTCTTAACAAATGTCTAAACAAAAAAAATGGAATAAACGAGTTTATGGTCAAGAAATAACTTTCCAATTTTTATGCAGATAATCTTGGACACGAAAAAGCTGAAAGACCTGGTTAATATCCAACTTTAGACAAGATTTAGTGGGGTAAATACGATCAAGGAGAAAATGTGTTATATTATTGTGAAAAAAGTATCAAAGCATCGGTACAAGTGGTTGGAAAAGAACGATTCTGTGTTCATCAAAGCTGAGTACTAGCCGTGATTCAGCCCTAATCTTAATCTGCTGGATTAGGATTTATCATCAGCTTAAGCTTAAAACAAAAGCCCTGAGACAATAAGATTTGTAGTGAAGAATTATACCTTAGAGGGAGTGCTGTCTATGATAACAACTGACCTCATCGTTAAAGGACTGTATTAAAACCAATAGACATAATTTGTGCTAATTTGTGCTTCGTAGTGTCATAATGTTATGATGTTAATGATTAAACTAACACACGTTGAAAAATTAAATGTTTTGTGCAATAGAAAAAAATCCTTGTAACAATATTTATGTCACGAGTAAGTGGTTATTATCTTATCGATAAATAGTTGGTGATTACCATTATTAAAATAATGTTAGGAGAATTAAAATTTGTATAAATGTAGGTAAAAATGTACTTACTCAATACCTGAGCCTGTGGTAGCCATTTTGATATCTTTATATTCTCTGTTTTTCCATCCAATTCATCTTCATCCCACTTCCATAATACATTATATGGCAGTTTAGAAAATACACTTGTCAACAATTTAATTGTATCTATGGAAAGAGTGTTAGTTCTCACGTTTGTTCCAAAACTAATATAAATTAAACCATTTTTAGAAGAATCGAGATATGCCTGAAGATCCTATAAATAAATAAATGTTGTTAGATTCAGCTGATAAAACACATTTCACATATATTTCAATATTAAACAATAAACTTATAATAAAGCGTAATAAACTGAAACACGCGACAAGTGAACGAATGAATAGAATAAAATGTATCTTTAGACTTTAAATCACAAACATAACAGAGAGATTACGGAGAAAATAATAAAAAATAAATTTACCTTTGGTAGTTCCTTATCAACAGGTTGATGAATCCCCCCTACATAAATAATGTTAGGGGGAACGGGACGATTGTCAGCCCATATGGGATGCTCGTTTATAAACAACATTTGTACATATTTATCGGTAGCTTCATCAAAAGAAGGCATGTCATCACCAAATCGCCTTTTCGCCATAGAAATGTCGTTATCGTATGTAATGACACACAATAGCTCCAAGACGAGGAATTTAAAATATTCCCAAATCTTCTCTCGGGTACTTAAATTATAAAGTCTTTGATTAACAGGCGTGGGAAATACTATAGGATGCATGAGTGCACCAAACATGCTGTACTGTTGGGTTACACCGCCGTAAGAACTAAATTGTATAATGGGCTTTTTCAATAAATGACCAAGCCCGAGCGCAGTTCGAACACTAGCTTCGGCCACGATGAGATCAAAGGAATCACCCTCTTCCCTCAATATCCGTTGCACTTCATCCGTAAGTATTTGTTTCTCAAACGTTGATGTAAACTTATGGAATAAATTTATCAATTGTTTTAATATATTTTCCTTTTTACCATCATGAGCGGAGAGGATTTCTTCCCAGTGTTCATATGATATATCGTGAACGTCTATTTCAGTTAAATTAACTGGACTCTGACCTTTAGGAAATGCTGGATCGGGTGTGATCAGGACAACTTCATGTCCCCTTCTCACTAATTCGTATATGTATGGACGAAAAACCACTTGGTGACTTATAGAAGGCGTTGGAAACACAGCAAGTATTTTTGCGCTTTGACACGCACTAAACAATACGTACAATAAAAAAAATGAACAAATATTCACAACCGACATGATGAAAGAGTCCAGCGTGTGTATTAAATATTGTTTGATAAAGATTACTAATTAAATTTACTGAAGTAGTAGTTATCACATCGATAAAACTTGGAATATCAATATTTAATACGATTTGGGATATGCATTGCTTTATAAAGATAGATAACAGGACTACGATGTTTTTTCTCGACCATTATGCAATGACATGACATTTTTTATTTGAATATCAACTACATACACTATTTATTTATCTTACCATACGAATAGAAATAATAATAATATGTTTATATTTATGTTTTTTTTTTTATTTTTACTAATATTATATCTTATTAAATCTATGTATTTGCTATATCTATGTATAATGTAATTTCTGCTTCACTTAGCTATATTAATTAAACACATATCCATAGTATACACCACCTACCTATGCGCTTAATCTGTATTGTTTCTTTGTTTTGGTTGCCTGGACGAGATGGCTCAGTAGCGATAAGGCCTATTGTGCAATTTGTATTTTCATTCTGTACTTTGTAATATTTCCTTTTGATGTGTACAATAAAGTATCATTCATTCATTCATTCAATTTCCTAGCTGCTGGACAGGCAGTATTCCTCAATAACTAGAACAAATACATACTATAAAAAATCGATATTCTTATATAAAAAGAAAAGCTAATAAACTTTACAATCGATTAATAAAGATAAACGGCCGTTTTCAATATCCTGTCCATTCACTGTTTCAGTTATTAAGGTCAGTTATATGTATCCATTTGCGCTTACTTTTACAACACGGTTCTATCGACAAATAGACTGCTATACGTTTCGTACATCTATCCTTAGAAGGTTAGGCTACCTGAGATAGCACAATCATACAAATTCATTTCACCTGCGTTTCAATAAAACTTATGTATATCTAATATCTCATTATGCATCGCCTTATAATATAAACGACGTCACTCTAAAATAATAAGTAATTTTCACTGTCACTTTATCGTGACAAAACTTGTTTAGATGACGATTCTCGGAGCGCCTTTGTTTTTTTTTGTGTTTGTACGTTGTTTATCCAATTTTCGACCTAACTACCCTCACTTTGTTAATTGTCTTTTTGAATGCGATTTGTGATCAACTCACAACATGCATTAGGCGGTTGTGTAGAATCGCAGCACATTCTTATAACAATCAAACTAATATTTAACAATACCAGAAATCCTACTTCCTACTAATATTATAAATGCGAAAGTTTGTAAGGATGTGTGTGTGTTTGTTGCTCTTTCACGCAAAAACTACTGAACTGATTGCAATGAAATTTGGTACGTAGACAAGTGGACAACTGGAATAACATAAAGGCAATTTTATATCCCGATATTCTTACGGGATATGGACTTACGCGGGTGTAAAATTGATATTTTGTAGGAAATTGATTTTTATTTATGAACTTTTGTGAAAGATTATAGCGCTACAATTTGAAATTAAGTAATTTTATAGTTGGTTGACTTCCTCTGAGAACGAATACTGTAATAGGGATGAATAAAGAGCGTAGCATTATATGCAATAAGAGTACATACTTTTGTATGTTTTTTATTTATTATCTTACAATAATTCACTGCGAGATTGTTAATAATGATAATAAATGAACCTTTAAGAACGGGTCTCTCACAAACTATTAAACAATAGCTAGCCTATTTGGTCTCAAACTAATCCAAATATGAATCTTACGGTTAAATATATTTATTTCTCTAAAGATTACAATTAAATCACTTACAGAGAAATACAATTTTTACATCATTTTTACTCGCTTAGCGTTATAAGTACGGTTAACAAAAGAAAACAAACTAAAATAACAATGAATTGAGGGTAGTTTCTACTTTTCATAGATAATAAGTAAACCAGTGACATTCCAATGACCGGTTCATTGTAAGACTCTTGTCCTAGCTAAAGATGAGCTATTCATTAGATATAAAGTTGGGTGATAGGATACTTTATATCTCAATTAATTGCGCCCTTGAGATTGAACAGGGGGTTTCTACTTAATTTTATTATTATCATTATTTTATGTTTTTTTTTTATTTTTTTTTATTTTATTTTATTATAACTTTTTTTTTTTTTTCATTTTAACAGTTTTATTAAGTTACCGGGTGGTATTTATTGCATTGAAAATTTAGTTTTTGAGATGTTTCTTTAGCAACTTCTTGAACTTTGTAATTGATTCAACTTCTTTAATATGTTTTGGTAAATCATTATATAGTTTGACTCCTTCGAACAGGATACTTTTTCTGCCGTAACTAGTCCTGGGACAAAGCAGAACTATATGTTTAGCGTGCCGACTCATACGATTGGTGTGTTCTATTGTGGTAGTAAATTTGATTTGTGAATGAATATTTTTAGTAATGATTTTCT
>NC_052126.1:3741932-3752128 GCF_012273895.1 Zerene cesonia
TAATAGCTCTTTTTGTACTATAGTGATCATTAAGTTTTACGACTTGATACCTGTTGTTAAGGTATGATTTAAACATGTTTAATCTTAGATTTTTTTAGTTCTATACTTGGTTTTTTTTTAATCAATTCAACCAAAAATTTATGATTTTTTTCTAATATCATGTAAAAGACAGTGCCGGGCCTATACCCGCATATATCCCTCGCCGAGGCATTTCCGGGATAAAAACTTTTCCATGTCGTTTCTCGCTTCTGATACTAACTTGGTACGCAAACCTTATCCAAATTGGTTGTGTGGTTCATGCATGAAGACAGACAGACGATCTCTTTAATAATATTTATAAGGATAGTGACGATACAATTTACATCGAATGATTCGAGCTTATCAAAAGAGTTAACAGATTTATCGCGTAGTATGTTGTTATTGGGCTTTCTTTATCTCTGATAATCAATACTTTAAATTCTCAATACTTATATTAGATATTTGAGATAGTCTCAATACATTTGGAAAACAATAAAATGGGCTTAAATCATCATTAATCTTTATTAAACCTGATTCAGACCAAGATGATGTTTTTTTTCAACGAATTTGTTATCAGTAAAACAATATTTATGAGTCACGAATAGAGCATATCGGAGTACGTAATCAATTCTTTATTTTAATCAACCGATAGCTAATAAAGGAAAAGGTTATCAGTTCGACTGTTTTTTTGTATTTGTTACCTTCTAAGTTTTCACATGGTGAACCGATTCTTATGATTTTATTTGAAAGCCGGTGCCTCCTGTATTGGTCTACTTCTGAGAATTTGAATGCGGTTTGAGAATAATAGTTATTATTTGCCTTTTTGTGGTGAATCTCGATGCTAGCCTCTAGAGCTACTACATTAACTGGGCGCGAAATTTATGGCATATAAATTATTATATATTATATATTCTACAGCTTTAAGAATGCTACATGACACGAAGAACTATTATGTTACATGACAGAAACAAACGCTCATTGCAATTTTGGGGAAACAAATAAAATCTTATTTAAAATTCTCGTAAACAGTATATTTATTGGTAGTTGTCATTTAAACTAAAATGTTTTTTTGTTCAGAAACAGAAAAACATTTACTATTATTGTATATTATTTATGGTATTTTTATGATTTAAATTCAAAATTCAAAAATTCAAAATTGTTTATTTGGAACGAAATTACATAGTGTACTTAAACCAAAATTAACGATGACACCCATAAAAGCTTGTTTAGCTGTAAATAAATAATAATTAAATATTACAATGTAGTTGTAACAGCATGTATAAGTTAGTAAATACCATTCTTAAATCTTTTCGTGCCATCAAAAACGACGACGCGAAATATCTCGCGTAAATACATCAATATTCGATAAAAATTTGCCGACACGTTAGGTTTTGTTGTCAAAATGATGTCTTCTTTCGACATGAGACGTCGAGCAGTATCTGCCGCCATTTTAGGGGTGATAGAGAAATATACATAAGCAACAACACCCGACAAAACGGGTTGAGAGAATTTCGTAGTGGCGCGTATGCTACGCCGGAGAGCAATGCCTGCGATTTCTACACAGTTAAAGTAACGTGAGGTGTGCGGTTTGTGATAAAAAGAAACCCTTATTAAAAAATAAAAATAATTAATTAAAAATCATTTATTCAACATATTATACATCACATAAAACATCTGACAGAGTCCCAACTATAGGTTTCGCTCTTTCAGAAGTCTTAGTCTTCCCAATACAGTAAAAGGACAAAGAAATGAGATCAAATATCACTAAAGAGTGACGTTTTATGTCAGTTGTTAGACAATAGTTATTTTACATTTAACGTCACATATGTGGTAATATTCTACAATTATATGGCAACACTTCAAAGTCTAGTATATCGGAGAAAAATATGTCTAATATAAAAAAAAATAACAAGTAATTACAAACTTACAAGAATGATGCAATATTATAAGATATAAAAAAGCTTGCATGTGACGTTATTATAACTAACATAAATGTTAAAAGAAAACAAATGAAATGAATAAACCGACAGAAAATTGCAGGCATTAAAGTTCATGGCATTCAATATATCATTAAAATAAAAATTAATGCTACTATTAAGCTTTTATACTTAACTAATTAACTGATTTTCGTTTTTACCCTTACATTTTTAAATACAAACCTCTTAATAATAAAACGTACAACTAATATGAACAATAAAATTAAAATACACAATATTAACAATATGGTAAAAACTAGGGGTAATTCATAGTACGTGGTCCAAGGTACACTCGCAGCTGGGGATCTTAAATGTTTCCCGCCATTACGAAGAATGTACTCGGTCCACCATATTGCCAAATCGAGTGGCTTGATTGGATGATCTTGCATAAGAGTACGAAGCCTGAGAATGTTTTCTTTATAGCTGCACGATAAAAGGACAATTATATTTAGAAAAGTCATTAGAAGACCAGCACTAAATTTATAATTATCTATCAATGTTATATATCGATTGCTTTAGTTTCAGATATACAGACTCATTTTCTTACTTTAATAGTTATACGAAAAATGTTATCCTAATTATTAGAAAAGGCAAAATATTGTGAAAGTGTATTTTTGTTACTAATTCGCTGAAAAGCTAATAAACGAATTTTGATGATACTTGGCAGCGATTTAGAAAAAGTAGGGAGGGAAATAGTAAAACTCTCCAAATTTTGTTAGGAGTCGGTTCTCGTTCGTAACATTGTTTTAATGGGTTCTAATTGTTGCATATAATTAGAGATAAAAAGCTATTTATTCTAAAACCTTACCTTTTATTTTCTATGACAGTTGTAATAGCTTCCTTGAATGTTTCTTCTGTTAGTGAATGTATATCTAGTTGCAGACCAATCTTGTGATATCCATACTTCTCTGTGTTATACCACTGGTCTCCCAGCATGGGGATGCCTATGACTGGCACGGCTGCATTTATAGTTTCGGTCGTCGATTGGAGACCGCCTTGCGTCACAAACAGTTTTATGTTTGGATGTTCTGTAATATCGAAGTAGTTACTTTATTTTATGGAACCTTCTGGCTCATGCATATCTTAATACTATTTGATAGAATTAATTTTTTAGTGGTAGTGTTGAATTTAAAAATGACTTTGATAGTAAATAAAGTCTTAAATTTTTTGTATGAATTAAGAACATTTTTTATAAGTAATGCCAATCAATCTCATCAACCAGGTTTTTCATCGATACATTTGTGTATTACTTTAAAATACACTTATGTTGCGATATTAATGTTATTTGATAACAATATCTTTAGACTATTAAATTCACAGCTCTCATTTACACTTCTATATTATTTTTATAAAGCTGTAAGTTTGTGTATGTGATATATGAGAGGAACTACTGGTCCGTTTTGAAAAATTCTTTCAGTGTTAGATAGCCTATTTATTAAGGTAGGCTTTAGGCTATATAACTCTACTCACTCTATACTCTCTCTCTCAGGTACTACGTAAGTAATACCGCGGGACACAGTTAGTACGTAATATATAAAAACTCACTCAGTAATTGAGCCTGGGGTAACCATTTTGATATCTTCACATTGCTCGATCTGCCAGGCAACTCATCTTCATCCCACTTCCACAATACATCGTAGGGTAATTCCGAAAATACTTTCGCCATCAGCTTCACTGTTTCTACTGAGAGTGTTTTTGTTCTTACACTTGTACCAAAGCTAATGTATATGACACCGTTTTTCGAAGAATCTAGATATTCTTGGAGATCCTAGAATGCATGAGATCTAATAAATTTACTAATTTACTTAAAAAGTTTACGTAGACCAATTTTCAAAAGGCAATCGCTCGTAAATGCCTTATTTATGTAAGTTCTATATTATAAGTTATGATAAGAATGATTATTTTTTATTTTATTTATTACACTTATGAGTCAAATGTTAAATGAAGTACTGAACAATAGATAGATCATAATAGAAGTAATTTGAAAGAAACTGTTTGGTCGCTAACATTAAACAAAAAAAAATGTAAATTATGAAATTATTCATTAAAAAGTTAAATAGAATATGTTTTCAACTGGCATGTATAATTTCAAATTTAATTTCACTTCACAAGTATGATCATGTACTCACTGAAGGAAGGGCTTTGTCAGGTGCTTGGTGGATTCCACCAACGAACAATATATTTGGAGGGATTGGATGATTTTCAGCCCATATCTGATGTTCGTTTAATATCAGCATGTGAACGTACTTATCATGCAAAACCTCGAAGCTTGGAATATCCTCACCAAAGTTTCTTTTCGCCATATCAAAATCATAATTGTATGTGAAAATAAGCAAGCACTCTACCATGAAGTATTTAAAAAATTCCCACAATTTTTCCAACATACTCAAATTATATAATCGTTGATTCGCAGCCGTGGGGTAGATAATCGGATGCGAGGGAGCTCCAAACTGGTCGAAATGAATTGACGCAGCGCCAAATGAGTTGAATTGTATAATTGGCTTCTTCAGTAGATGGCCTAGACCAAGTGCTGATCGATAGAAGGCTTCAAGTACTATCAGATCAAAGGTATCCTTTTCCTCTTTTATTATTCGTTGAAATTCTGGTGTTTGCAATTGTATTTCAAACACAGATGTTATTTTTTCGAATATTTTTGTTGCTTGTTTTAGTATACTTTCCTTCTTACCGTCGTGTAAGCTCAGAAGTTCCTCCCAATGCGCGTATGACATGTCGTGTACATCAATTTCGGTGAGGTTAGCGGGAGCCTGTCCTTTGGGAAACGCAGGATCTGGCGTAACCAAGACGACTTCATGGCCACGTTTGACCAGTTCATGGATGTAAGGGCGGAAAACCACTTGATGACTTATAGCGGGAGTCGGGAACACTGCAAGTATTTTGGCGCATTGAAATTCACTTAAAAAAATTATGTTTAGAAACAAAGCTAAGAACCACACTCGAGCCATGGTCAGCCTAAAGTGCAATAATATTTAATCGGAATCGTGTCTTTATAAAGTGTTTATGATAAGGATTTACGTAATCAATAAGTTTTTAAGTAATCTGTTTAAATCTAATGTGCCTAGTTATCATCATCACATCATGCAGCGTATGGCGTGATCAATTTATCTTCTATTGAAGGGTGTGAGCAATAGTCGATTGAACTGTCCATCAGTACAGTTCTCGATTTTTCGATTCGATTGCACCCTTTAGCAATTATAATTAAAACTTTAAATTAAATAACATCTTCGATTCATCGATATATCATTGTAATTGAGATTTGTAGAAATAATTTGACTACTACGCGTGTTCATTTTTGTTTTTGAATGATTCATATTGTCATTGAAATTTAAAGTATCTATGTGTCATAGTTTAAAAGACGCTAAATGTAAGACGGTCATTCTCAGATCGCGCTAAAAAACCCTTATGAGGCGTTGCATTGGTTTTCAGAGCCTGTAGAAAACTGGTATAATTATATTCGTGTATAAGTGTTTTGATTCAAGTATGACGCACCGAGCCCCGCAGTGTCGTGAGTGATTTTGGATGAGTAGTTAACAGATTCGAGTTAATTAAGAAGCCGCTGTGAATTGAAGCCGCTGCAACTATGCGCTAGATGTGTACAAGCAGTGTGGATAATAGGACTTTATGAAATAAAAATTTACAGAAATATTTTTTTACAATATTAATCAGTAAAAATTGTTTTATAAAAAGAAAGTCTAGAAAAATCCGATTTCAGTTAGACTTAGGCTGAATACGGAATTTGGGAATTGCTAATATTTAAAGGTAAAAGTCTATAAAAAATTCAATATATAAGAATTAATATGTATGCTTCTTTGTGCAACTAATTTTGTTTTTTTATTTATTTTCATAACATTATAGTTGATTACATTATGATTAGATTATATGATATTATAAGATATGAAAGAAAAAAATGCAATTCATACAATTATAATTTTAGAAAAGCGATTTAGATGTATTTTAATGTGGAAGTCGAGCACGCTTTGGTACGAATTGGGCCAGCTCGCAGCGGTAAAGTGCACACCCCCACTGAAAGCCAGCGTGAAATAGTTTACTGCTGCGTTTCGTTCGGTAGGTGGGGGAGCAGGAAGCCCTTATCCTTTTCCTTATCCTCCCCAGTCCTTTCCCTTATTCCTCTCGTTAATCCTTTCTCAATCCCTTTCAAATTTGAAGTCAACAATCCATTTATAGAGGCGTAAAGTCAGCAATCGACCTTACGCTTCTCCAAATGTTTAATGGGCGGTGGTAGCGCTTACCATCCGGCAACCCACCAGCTACATTGCCGACAGTGACAAAAAAAATAATCTCCCATTTTTCCATCATACCCCAGTTGTACTCATTATCACTTAGCTGTGGAAAACAATCAAATACATGGGAGCTCCAAACTGGTCAGATTGAGAGAATGCATCACCAAAGGGACTGAATTTTTAAAATTATATAACGGGCATTTTCAGTAGATGTCATAGACCAAGTGCTGTTCTATAGGAGGCTTGAATAACTGTGAAATGAGAGGTATCCTTTTCCTCATTTATAATTCGTTGAAATTCCTTGAATTGAGGCTAGCAGGGTCCTGTACTTTATGAAAACCGACATTAGACGTAATCAAAACGATTTCATTACCTCGTTTGATACACACAGAAAACCGGCGTGAAATAGTAGCATGCTATTGTGATTCGTACGGTACACCTTCGGCTTCCCTATTCCTTACTCTTCCCAGTTCATGCCTTCTTTCCAGTCGTCAATGCCTTCCTTATAATTCACAGGGAATTCTCAGAAATACTATATGCGAATGTTCATGGGCGGTGGGGATTGCATACCATCAGGCGAACCATCTGCTCAGTTACCCGCTATGACATAAAAAAGACAACCACATTCAGGTCGCCATCAGCTGTGTATATTCAATATTATAATTTTTTTATCTAAATCATTGCTATATGAACTGTTTTTGATAAGGACTTAAAAAAATATGCCCAGTCATTAAGGCATTATAACGATTATCGCGCTGCCCCGCGTCGTGCCTGTCTACATTCATGTAGATAACGTGTCTCCATACGACATGACGCAAGCTATGACTCATCGAGTCCCGCAGAGTAGTGCGTGATTTTGGCTCCGCTGTGAATGAAATTAATCAGAATCGACGTAAAGGAAAAGAACGCATAAAGGCGCGTGAGTGCGTAAAAATGAATTAAAATGAACTAAAATAACCGAAAGTATAAAAGTAAATTTACATAATTACTATGTGCGAAACCCACAAATCGATTTGAAGCCGTTGCTTTTTATCGTTAAATCTTCTTATTCGCCGTTGTGTCATTCCATATGACACACCACCTCAGACATTATCATCAGATCATTTTCATACCAGAATACCAAGTTTCATACATATATGCAAAGCGTTATCTTAACAGGAATCAATCTTCACTTCTACGATTTTATATCACTATGAAATAGTTGCTTTTCTCTCGATTTTCTCGAGTTTATATCATCAGATAGTAGTAGGTGTATTACGTACTCTTTCGAAATAGATAAAATTTTCTTGATTCACAATTACTGAAAAAACTATCTACAATACATAACATAAAATACAGACGCTCATAAAACCTGCTTTTTGCTTTTGAATTTCGATTAAAAAAAATCACAAGCTATCAATGACGTACCAAAAAAAAACAGCGTTATAAATACCGGAAACATTCCCTTAGGTGAAACCTATTTGAGCTAATAATATTATTAACACGATATTTTTGCCTAGCAACCGCTAAGCAAAATGGAATTTTAAAAGCGGAAAGTTTCGGTAGGTGTTTAAATAAAAATGAATGAATATTCCTTTAAGTACTATTTTAAAAATAATAGAACTGGCCAGGCTGATTGAAAAGAAAAAAAAAACTTTGTGGTGGTGGGAATACGGGTGACGCTTTATTTTGTATAAAATATAGTCAAATAATCACGTAACACTATAGTTATAGTTACATTTTCTTGTGTTTGATTTTACTCGAGTGTTATAAATTAAGAAATTAAACACATTTTAACGGATTTTATGAAATTTGATGAATAAATTACGTTTAAAATCCGTTAAAAAGTCTTTAATTTCTAATTGTAACACTAGATTAAATATAATACAAGAATAAACTATGCATAGCATTTAATAGAGAGCTATTTACAATTATTACTAGTATATCAAAAATAAAAAAAAAACAAATGAGAAAAAAATTATGAATATAAATAATCAACGAAATAAGCACATGCAATATAAATAATAACTAAAAGACAAAACACTGTTATCCATAATTTGATACATGTTTGTAAAAAAAAAACAATTTATTAATTCTATTTAACAAAGATAAAGTTTGGCTTTAAGGCATATATACCTAACATAATTTTCGATTTAACTTTTACAAATAAAACGAACAATAATATGACAAAGAAAACACACAATATAAAACTAGACGTAAATTTTCTTAATACGTGGACCGTGGCATATTCTAAGCTGGAAACTACGGTACATTAATTATTCATTCAATATCACCTTTTGTGTTATTATTCTAGAATAATAGGACAATATTTTTGACTTCGAAGTGTAGTATTCCGGATAAAAATAAGGTTTTATATGAACCTAACAACTATTATTATAACACAAAAGTGTTACGCGTAATATTAATTCATCATCATCAGCCCATACACGTTCCCACTGCTGGGACACAGGCCTCCTATGAGGGTTCAGGCCATAATCCACCACGCTGGCCAAGTGCGGGTTGGCAGATGTCACATGTCGTCTAACTTTTGATTCTTGGACATGCCGGTTTCCTCACGATGTTTTCCTTCACCGTTTTAACCAGTGGTGATGTTATCCACATGTGCAGATAAATTTAAAAATCAATTTATTTCCTGCACACTCGCCCGGCCTCGAACCCCGACGTATCGGTTTTGAAGTCCGAGGTTCTCACCACTGAGCCACCACTGCTTTGTAATACTAATTAACAACAATAATATAATATCACAACACATTACTAAATTTAAGTCTACAAGTGTCTACAACTGTCATATGACAGTTGCAAAAGAAAATATTAATAAAATAACAAAACAACGGCAAAGAAGCGATTCATTACATTACTTATATCTAAATAATTAATAAAACAACGAACGCATCTGGTATGTATCTAACTAATTTTCGATTTCCCTTTAACATTTTTAAATACGCACTTTTTAATAATAAAACATACAACTAATATGAATAACACAAATATAATACACAATATTAACAATATGGTAAAAACTAGGGGTAATTCATAGTACGTGGTCCAAGGCATACTCGCAGCTGGGGACCTTAAATGTTTCCCGCCATGACGTAGAATGTACTCGGTCCACCATATTGCCAAATCGAGTGGCTTGATTGGATGATCTTGCATTAGAGTGCGAAGCCTCAGTATGTTTTCTTTATAGCTGCAAAATATAATAATTGTTTAATAATTGCTGTTGTAGAAAGCGGAATTGCATAATCATTATAGATGTTTAGAATTGAGCTTGCTTATTTTGAATTTTTTGATCGTTTTGAAATAAATAGTACGTCTGGTATTAAAAAAATAACACCTACCTAGGTATTAAAATGTTGCCTATATATGAATTTTTTATTTTTTTTTATTTTTTCATTCTCCATGAGTCCCCTAGTCTTGTCTTTTCATAAGAATTTAATCATATTTTTAACAAGTAAAAATTGTATGAATATAAATTATTTAATTTAATGTACTTATATTAATACCTCACCTATTATTTTCTATAACAGTTGTAATACCACTCTTGAATGTTTCTTCTGTTAGTGAATGTATATCCAGTTGCAGACCAATCTTGTGACGTACATACTTCTCTGTGTTATACCACTGGTCTCCCAGCATGGGAATGCCTATGACTGGCACAGCTGCGTTTATGGCTTCATCCGTCGATTGGAGACCGCCTTGCGTCACAAACAGTTTTATGTTTGGATGCTCTGTAATATTATGGAATTTGAGATTGAGTTTGATTACATATTTTTATATGACATTTGGTCCGGTCTGTCTGAAAGAGCCAACGACCGGACTCAGTGGCCTGCTATAGGAGAGGCCTATGTCCAGCATTATAATAATAATACTTAGTCTGGCCATAAATACTGTTACACTTAATTATAAAAAAATATTAAATTTGAATTTCGAATCTGTCATTTTT
>NC_052126.1:3753128-3832478 GCF_012273895.1 Zerene cesonia
TAATAAATGTTATTTGCAGTTAACAATTTTCTTTTTTCTTTATTACAATATTTATGGCAAGACTAGGTATAATAATTATAATAATAATTTGGTGTCCCACAACACATTAAATTCTCTAAAGGGCCTCTGCGTGTTGGATCTGTATCCCCACGTAAGCCTTCCAAAAGACCGGGAGCTTTCCTTCTGGAGGTACCCGAGTATTATGGAGAGATACACATAATTAAAATTTACTGTCACAAAAAGGACACATACATATATATAAGTAGCTTAAAAATAAATGAGTTATATAATGCCAAATTTATTCGAAAAATTGATGAAAGCGTCTGCTGCCGCACTAAGCCAAGGCCTTTGACATTTAAAGGCTGATAATATACGACATTTAATTCACAGTTCACACATACAATATCTAAAATCTAAACAAAGTTAGAGCAACTGAAACTCACTTAGTAATTGCGCCTGGGGTAACCATTTTGATATCTTCACATTGCCCGATCTGCCAGGCAACTCATCTTCATCCCACTTCCACAATACATCGTAGGGTAATTCCGAAAATACTTTCGCCATCAGCTTCACTGTTTCTAATGAAAGTACTTTTGTTCTTACATTTGTACCAAAGCTAATATATATGACACCGGCTTTCGAAGTATCCAAATAATTTTGTAGATCCTGTGGAAAATTTTGATCAAATTTGTAAATAATTTCATTATTAATATTTATTTTATAATTTATTATATATTTTATTATTTATAAGCTTGTGTGCGTTGATGATCAAAAGGAGACGTACGTGTGTGACCCACATAAAAATTATATTTTACATAACCATGTTTATATTACCGTTATGATAAGTCTTCCATTACATCGCGCTTTCTCTAGTTAGATCTAGTTGTATCTAAACGCCTTTAATATTGTTTCGGTACTGGCTGTTTTGTTAATAGACTTACAAAAACTGAACAATAATCATTTTACTTACTGAAGGAAGTGTCATGTCAGGTGCTTGGTGGATTCCACCAACGAACAATATATTTGGCGGTACCGGGTGGTTTTCAGCCCATATCTGATGTTCGTTCAGTATGAGCATATGAACGTACTCATCAAACACCTCTTCAAAACCTGGCATGTCCTCACCGAAGTATCTTTTCGCCACATCAAGATCATAATTATACGTGTACACCACCATATATTCTATAGTAAGATACTTAAAGAGCTCCCAGCATTTCTCCACCATACTCAAGTTGTACACTCGTTGGTTCACAAACGTAGGAAAGACAATCGGATGCATAGGGGCTCCGAACTGATCGAACTGAGATGACGCACCGCCTAAAGAACTGAATAGTATCATTGGTTTTTTCAGTAGATGCCCTAAACCGAGTGCAGTTCGAACGGTCATTTCAACGATTATGAGATCAAAGGTATCCTTTTCTTCTTTCAATATCCTTTGAAATTCTGGTGCAAGCAACTGCTTTTCAAACACGTTCGTAAATTTTTCGAACACAATTGTGAATTGTTTTATAATGTTACCCTTCCTACCGTCGTGTATGCTCATAATATCTTCCCAATACGTGTATGATATGTCGTGTACATCAATTTCAGTGAGGTTAGCGGGAGCCTGTCCTTTGGGAAACGCGGGATCTGGCGTAACCAAGACGACTTCATGTCCTCGTTTCACCAACTCGTGGATGTAAGGGCGGAATACCACTTGGTGACTTATGGAGGGAGTCGGAAACACTGCAAGTATTTTAGCACACTGAATTTCACACAAAAAAATGCAGTTTATCAATAAAAATGACAACCGCACTCGAGCCATAGTCAGAGTTTTCTAAAATACTAGTTAATCATCGTGTATACTATATTTTATCTAAATCATTATTTAATGAGGTCTCCGTGATAAGGGTTTACGTAAAATATGCGATTCAATAATTTTTATTACATTTGTGTCGCATTAAAACGAATGTCCTTTTAATGAACGTAAACCAGCCATATAGTCTCATATCATCGTAAGTTGTACGTGTGTTATTTAACTTTATAAACATTTTAATGTTGTTGTAATGAGGTTGATCATTTAGATTGTGGGTAGGTGTAATTGTATTAGCACAAAATAGAAATCTGTTACAAAAAGTTTACGGTCATTATCATTTAGTGTAAATTAATCTAAAATTGATTCAAATTTCAGTTCATTTTTATTTAAGACATAGTTATTTATATTTATAAATGTTGATTATATTCTGTTGTATGAAAATGAAATTTATTAAGATACGTGAAGCGTTTTTGTTCTAAAATTTATTTCGCTGTTCATTATTTCACGGTGTTGTTCTATATATTTTTTTTTGAATTGAATAGTTATCACGTAATTTGACGAAAACATAAGTAAATAGTGAAATAGTCATTTAATTGTCATAATTACTACATAATCTGTAACAAAGTCGCTAAGCCTTTGTCTGTATGTTTCTTCATTTATAACTACGTGATTTATGTTTGATACTATGTTTAGTTCCGGGTTTTTTTTTCTGACCGGCCGGCAACTGAGCTGGTGGTTGGCGTGATGGTAAGCGATCGTCAATCCTGCAAGGGATTAGGAAAGAATTGACAACTGGAAGGAAGGAATGGACTGGGAAGGGTGAGGAAAAGAAAACGATCCTCCGCTTCCCACTCACCGTTTGAAACACAGTAGCCTGGTACTATTTCACGCCCGTTTTCTGTGGGGGCTTGGCACTTCCCCGGTGCGAACTTTCATACGAAAATATTTTAATTGTTATTATTTGTATAAGTAAAGTCCCCTAGAGGGGCATGGAGCAGATGATATACATCTGTTTCATTGATCGATTTTCTTTACGGACAATTGGGTGATCAGCCTTCTGTGTTCTGCCAGACCGAAACCGTTTTTTTTTGCGAGTCTCCACCGGAAATAGAACCCAGATCTTTCCGTTTCTACGCTCACACGTTAACCGTTGTATCGAGGCGGCGTCAAGAATAAAAAGTAAATTAATTATTATTTAAATACTTGTAGTGAATTGAGTGATGGTTTTAATTTCAATTATACAGGCCATTGGTTTCAACTTTGAGTTAGCGATCTAGTTGTGGCTTTAGATGGATATCATATTTGTTTAGGCCATATAAATGTTATATTCTAGGGTACAATGTATACATTCAAGAGCTCAATTCAATTTTGAACATACATATTTATTTAAATGAAATTTACTGTATTGTATTCAACTCAATTAGCATACATTGTGATTAAGAGATATTAATTGTGAAATAGTATTTAAAAGTATGCAAGATAGGTTTGAAACATCCTAGAACTTATTATTCAGTCCCTGTTTAATTCGCCGAATGTCCTAATAAACGAATATTACAAAATTGTGTTCCAATTTCTTGAGTTTAGACATTTATATGTGACGTTTTTATTTTATTGTGTAATGTTTTATTGGACAGGCTAGTTTAAGCCAAGCAATAAAAGATCTTTTGGCCTACGCATTAGTAATATTTTCATTTCTTTGAGACAGGTGTAACTTCATACATAAATGTGAAATGTTTGTGTCGCATAGAGTAGGAATAAACAGAGAGCTCGGAAAAATCGTGTTATTCTTAGTTCTAGTTTAACGGCAAGCGTGAAATTCGTTCAAAGGAGTGGTCTAATGAGTTGGTATATTTGATTGTAATAAAAATATTGATTTGAACGTTTTATTTCATTTTTATATAAATATATTGCACAGTTTTTTGCGTTTAATATACAAAATTACTCGTCTAACCTCTAATTCGAATCTAAAACTAAATACGATTGTTCATTGGCGCAAGAGTATGTGCTAAGATTTTATTATATTTATAAAAGAGAATAAAAAATGATTGTACAATTTTTTCTTACGGTTTTTTACATAATAAGTATAATATTTTAGTAGCATTTTTATTTCTTTTTCTATTTTGGGCAGCTTAGAAGAGATCACTGACAAGCGATAAGGTCGCCGTATCCTACTAATATAATGAACGTAAAACTTTGTAAGTATGGATGTTACTCTTTCACAAAAAAACTACTGAATCGATTGCAATGAATTTTGGTACATAGATTGCTGGATAACTGGAATGACACATAGGCAACTTTTTATCCCGATATTCCTACAGGATACAGATTTACGCGGGTGAAACCGCGGGACGCAGCTAGTATACCATGTTAATCACTTTATTTTATATTGGTAATTGTTTTTTATTTGCTTATAAGGAACCACACATGAAATTGTTAAATGTTTGTATATTACTCTGTAACCTCTTGTTTTTACCATGCGGATACGTTAATTTTTAAGCAGTTTCTCTCTTGCTGAATAAAATAAGGTAAAAACTGGATGGTCTCCAATTTTTCTGTCGCTTTGAGTGTTTCTCTGAGTATGTAGGATTTGAAACCAAAAATTTGTGATGTCGTTGTATTAAGCTTTCATTTGTTTTTTTTTTTGTTTGTAACTAGCTTTTGCCCGCGGCTTCGCACGCGTTTTCTTCGGTCCGTTCAAAATTCGTCTTAAATCACTCTAACTATTAAAAAAAACCCATGAAAATCCGATGCGTTGTTTTAAAGATTAAGCATACATACACATAGGGACAGAGAGAGTGCCTTTGTTTTATGCTATGTAGTGATCAGATACCCTCGAAGCCCATCACTTAGTAGTTAGTCTGTATTTATGTATACTTAAATATTTAAAACTACACAACAGATTTTAATGGAGTTGGATTTCTAATAGATAGAGTGATTCAAGAGAAAGGTTTATATGTATATAACATCTATGAAACTACTCTGAATTTAACCGGAGTTAACGAAAGCGACCGACAAAAGCGAGTATTTTATAATGTTATACATTCTTAGTAATTTTACGTAGGAAATAAAGTATTACAAACAAACAAATTCTTCCTCTTTATAATATTAGTGTAGATATCCATCAGATTTTCAATAAACACATATTTAGGAATGAATTTCGAAATCTTATATTGTTTATTTCCGTTAATTAGACTACAGAGATGACGGTAGTTTAGTAACTCTACATTATCAGACTACCATCAGTTATTATATCAGCCGTTATCAAATTTATCCTATTATTAGAAATCCACTTTTTCCGTTTCTCGCTGATACGGCTATCAGTCATTCGATGTATGTTTGTTGACTGGACGATACAGTATCGTATCTTATACAAATAGTTAAATTACTTAAAGCATGTTTGTATACATTACAGGGTCCAAATAATTTTTTTTAAGAAAAACCTAAACTCCCTTCAAATTAAAAGAACTAGATCAAATGAGACCACAGAATAAGTACCAACTTTCAAATAAAAAAGGTTCAAAATCGGTTAACCCAACAAAAAGCTATAACGTAACAAACATAAAAAAAAGTCCTATTGGTGTGTAGTGTAGCATGTTACAAGTTGTGTGTTAAGGAAGGCCTTCTTCATCTATTCTTCTACGTGAGAGATGGGTATAGAGCTGGTAGGTCACCTGATGTTTAACAGCCAACACTGCTGTGAACGTACTACGCTCCAGAGTAGGACCTCTGCAAATGATTCTATAAACACAGCAAAACACTATATTCTTATATTTAAAAAGTTTCCATCATACGAAATTGACTCTTAAGAACTTCCATTTAAGTTCATTGACTCTAGCTTGATTCTTATAGATATAATAAACTCTAATAAACTGTTATTAAAAGCCATTGTTCCATGACGTATGAAGATGACCGCAAAAATTGGAAAAACATATAGCGTTATACTTTTATGAGAAACCATAAACAAGTCTAGCTGAACTTATGTTTATTGACCGTAATATGCAGTTACTTTAAGGGTATTTCAGTGGAGATATTCTATCTATATATTGTTCTATCTAGATATTCTTTATATATAGATAGAAAATATTTTGGAACAAGGGTGAAGCTGAGCAAATTCTAGTATATTTATATATCAGTATTTATTTAAAAGCAGTGGTGGCTTATTGGTGAGAACCACGGACTTCAAAATCGATAAGTCGGGGTTCGAGACCGGGCGAGCATGTACAAATAAATTGATTTTTCAAATAATCTACCAACTACTAACTACTAATCTACTAACAAACTACAAATCAAAATTGTATAACAACACTCAATTACAATAACCGACACAAGCTTACAAATTACAAGTCCAGTTAACCTCTCAAGAAACACACCTACAACAATTTAAAATCAACAAAAATACACTTCAAACTGTATAATGAAAATGCACTCAATATAAAACCTCCTTTATCTTGAACGCGAATAAAACCCATGTACGAAAACGGCCTAATCATAATTTGCCGCTACCATCAACTCAAAGAGATTGCCAATCTACAGGCATATTGTGAAAAATATCTACACATTTTATAAACTAACCAATATTCTGCTTCGTTAAAACCAAGGCCTGTATTATCTATTTCGGGACTGAAAGCGGCTTTTTAATTGTAGGCTACGTTTTATAAAAATTGCGAAACTAACAACACGCAATTGAAACGGAAATAATGATAGTACAATTTTCGTTTCTTCGCTTAAAATGAGTCGTATCAAATCGTTTCGGGGAGTCAAACTCGAACATTTATTTATTAAAAACGCTATTGATTCGTTTTGTTATATAGAGACTATTTATCATTGATTCGTATATCTATATAATTATATTGCCTACATCACATTTATTAAATCAACAAACAGGTACACCCTGAACATTATTTTAATTCATAAAGATTTGTGTTATTAATGTAACGCGTTACATCAGAAAAAGTTCCTTTTTAAACTAGCATACAACGTTAATATGCCAACTGCAGTCTACAGCAATCTCAAGCCTTAGCATGTAAGTTTTAAAGCTTATAATTGAGTGCGTGCTGCTGGTTTTAGTAGAGTTAATTCTTTACTTCTTAGATAATGTTCTATACGCAAGCGAAAGCTAACGAAAAACATTTTAAAGGCAAGGGCAAGAACTGATTGCGATATTATTCACACTGCGGGATTTTAATGGGATATACTTTGATTTATGAAGCATATGTTTGGAAGCGAACAAATATTTTCAAATGAAATTTGATTGATACATGAGAATATGCTAATTTTCCTTGTTACTATCCACCATCCTATACTTAATAAGAGTTCACCTCGTTTAGGTAATGTTGATTCATTTTATGTACTGTCAAAGGTTCCAAAGAAATGACCTAAGTAGTTACAATATAATTTTCTAATGTTCATTAAAATAATATGACATAAGAATAAAACTCTGTTGCATTCAAAGGCAGGCAGAAATTTAAGATTCTCAAAACACCGATTTGGTTATGACTAAGTATTTATCACAATCTTTCGTCTCCATCCACAGTTTAAATATGTACACGTGATGTGTCCTACCTGTCTAGATTCTAACTCTTCACTCGAGCAATGAAAGGAATCACGAATGTGCGATATTTCATCGCGATATCACCTACGACATAAAACCACACAAAATCCTAACAAATGAAAGGTAGACAAACGAAAAAACTAACCCCTTTATTAGTAACCATATAAAAAACCTAAAATAATACTCGCTTACCGCAGTGCGATGCGTTCCTTGTATTCATTCGTAGACGCAATTATTTAAGAGCCACGAATTGAACTAAACGCGAAGTAGTTTGCTCAATGCGATTTATTTTACGCAAACCAAATATATTCTGGAATATTCTTTTCAAATTGCGTTCACATATTCATTTAACAAAACATTGTTATCCGCACAAACTACGGTCGGTGTGCGTGATATTTTAGAATTTAACTAATGGTTTTTGTGATGTTATAGAATTTTAGGTTTTCCTGAAAATGTAAATAGATTTTACGAATACACGCAATTAATGTTTGAATGTATAATGAAAACAAGGTTATCAATTGCATACAATTAATTATAAGCACTTTGGTATGATAAAACACATTGTATAAAACTAAGTCGCTTCCAGCCGTCTTTGTGTATGCCTATATGTTTAGATCATTACAATTATGCAATAGATTTTGTTGTTTTTTTTATTAGAGAGAGTGAGAAATTTTGAAATAATAGAAAAAATTTGATCATGAGGCGGGATTCGAACCCGCGTTTTTTTCAATGCTCAATGCTATAAAACTAAGAATTAAATTTAGAGAGTACGATTGAAGAAGTTTAGGAATGATTTAAATGCATAATAACACATTAACCTTCTCCGAATTTAACGCGTACTAAACCGTAGGCTAGTAAATGGTAATATAAATCATTCACACACACTCAAGTTTTTATTTTATTTATTTTATTACATTAATTTCTATTTTACTTCTTGTCTATATCATATCAAGAAAATTATAAATATTATGATGTATTTTAATTAAAGGCATACTAATATCACTGTAGTAAGGAAAGAAGCTGGTGCCTGTCCACACAGGCGAGTTCTTTGAACTCAGCCTAGAACGAGTGCCACTTATCACATTTATTGTAAATGTCTATAATTAAGAAAAATCTTGTAATTTGATAAGAAATAAATTTATATTATTATTATTATGTTTCTCATTCCATAATACACGGATATACCACCAGAAGGATAATACCCGGTCTTTTGGAAGGCTTACGTGGGGACACAGGTCAATCACGCAGAGGCCCTTTGAGATTTTAATGTGTTGTGGGACACCAGCCGCAGCCTGCCCACGACTGCGCCATAGAGATACAGCCCGGGGCAGTCCGCGGCCGATGTAGGACTATTGCAAAAATGGAAATAAATAAAACTGGACTATGGTATGGAGGTGTTAAATGGATTGGTTACTGGGTCTATGGGAACTATGTCGTCTGCCTTTTTACTACATTTGAGTCAGTAAAAATATATTGGCAGACGGTGACTCGCCCTCTCACAAATTATTATTATTATTATTATGTGTATCTCTCCATAATACTCGGGTACCTCCAGAAGGAAAGCACCCGGTGTTTTGGAAGGCTTACGTGGGGACACAGATCCAACACGCAGAGGCCCTTTAGAGAATTTAATGTGTTGTGGGACACCAGCCGCAGCCAGCCGCATGACTGCACTATAGAGCTACAGCCCTGGGCAATCCGCGGCCGATGTAGGACTATTGCAAAAAAATGGCATGGAAAAAACTGGGCTATAGAAAGGGGGTGTTCGATGGATTGGTAGGTTGGGTCTATGGGAAACTATGGGCCTTTTCAACTTCGAAAAATTGAAAAATAGTGGCTGACGGTGACTTGCCAGTACGGTCGATGGGCTCCCAAAAAAGTTACTTAAAATGGCAACAAGGGGGCAACACCAGCTGACTGGCTAGGGGTGTAGAGAAGTGCGGCACCGGTTTCACCATCGCGGGCCCGCAGGCCCGGATTGGGTTTCCCCGCTATTACGCCATTAGACACTTCCACCCCCGAGCATATAGCTCTTGCATCTCCACTCTGGACGGCCAATTAAGGCAAGCCAGAGGTGGGGGATCCTGAACCTCATCATTGTTCACTCCGAACTGCCGCCGAGACAGTCCGGAGGTGAGGACAGGGACCTCCCCCGGGAGAACTAAGGACCGCGGGGGCGCTACTCCCCGTCACCTCGCCACAAGGTGCCCTGCGGGCTTATTATTATTATAAATAAGATTTCTGTAAGATTTGCCATTTTGAATGAAACGTGTCTCCCTTGTGGCTTTCAAAAGTTTCTAACCATTAAAATAGTTAGGATATTACCTATAAATTTCTTAGAAGTAAAATAAACGCCCATTCGCTCCACCGTTTCCGTAAATGTCAAAGCAATATCAGGAGCATATTAAATACATTTTTATTCATTGAATACAAAGTGCTTACCCATAGAAATGGGCTTTATTGAAAAACTTACCTCGTTATTAAGTTCGCATTGCGATTTATAAGAAGTTGCAAAACGGAATAGTGCGATTTTCCATTGCAATGCGGAATTATTCCGTTCACTGGTTACGCCTTTCAACTGATAAGTCTTTACGAAAGAGACGAATATTCTGTTATGCTGTTTGTTATTTTGAACCGACTATAAAAAAGGAAGTGCTTATTAATTCGATTGTATTTTTGTTTTGATTTGTTACCTCAACTTTACAACTTTCGACTAGGGATATGATGCAAAGTTAAATTTTTCAAATTTTGAATAAAAATTATATCGTATTAAACAACAATTTCAAGATTGCACTTTAATTATTGACGTGACGTGGTGGTGACGAGGTGACGTGTTTATTTTTTTGTATTATACCTTGTTAGCCGGGTGAGTTATAACCATCTAGATATTTCACAGATCCGTATCAAACAATAATAAACTAGCTGCGCCCCGCGGTTTCACCCGCGCAAGTCGGTATCCCGTGGGAATATCGGGATAAAAAGTTACCTATATGTTATTCCAGTTGTCCAGCTGTCTACGTACCAAATTTCATTGCAACCGGTTCAGTAGTTCTTGCTATTTCTCTAGAAGAAGGCCTAATTGGAATTCTGTTAATAATATTTATATTTTTCTACTCCTTCTTTCTATATGATTAAAAACAATTTTTATAGTTTTATGTTTTATTACTGTGTGATGAATACAATCTCATACTAGAATCAATGCATTTTATGCAAAAATATTCAACGAAAATGAAGAAAAATGAAAATCAAACATGAAAGCTTCACACAATGAACCCAATATAAGATAACCAACACGATAATAGATTAAAACTTGGCACAATCTAAGGCGTGCTCAAACTTTGGCCCCGGGAACTTAACAAATTGTTTTATGTTTGCCTTATCGACGTACTTGTATTGGAATAAACTTCGCTAGTTTTATGAGCATGATTTCTTGTATAAGTTGTTGATAAATTATCGCCAGCATCACCGTTCGAGTTATTTAGAAAATATACAAGCAAGATTGCATTTGTTGATGGCAAAGCGACTGGTGACTTTATAATTAAACCATATGCATATGTCTCAAATATATTGAAAGGCCATAGTTTTTATCCTGGAAAGGTCCCATGATACCTACATGGGGCTAGATAGAACTATCCGGGGAATATCCCGGGACTGTCTATCTCTTTTGACTACGCGGTCAGAGCTGCGGGTTGTAAGCTAGCGTCTTTATAATAACGTAAATGCTTATATTCCTATGAGACTTTATCACACCATTCATATTTGAAATTACCTCTTCTGACAGTTTTTGTATCCACATTATTTTACTTGGGTTAGGCAATTTCAGTGAGATAAGCCGAGAGCGTTTATTCATTTTATGGTTAGTTACATTCTTATGAATTGGAGTAAATAATGGTATTACTGTCCTTGGATTTGTGTTTGAAAATGCTAGGCTTTTTTGCTTTTTTTTAGTGGAGAAATTTCTCATACCCGAAGCCGTAAGTAACTGGGTAAAAAAGAATTTCAGGTGCGAAACCAGATAATCTTTGGACAAATTTCATACAATCCAACGAGCTATTTTTAAATGAAAAAGAAACGTACATCCATACATTCCTAAAAACTTAAGCGTTTATAATGTAGGCGCTGCAATGGCAGGGGGCTTGGTTCCATAGCGCATATACATTATTAATAGGGTTTGGATTGCTATATTAGTAGTATTATGAGGATAAGGACGTACATTGGAAAAGCTGTAAAGCAAGCAATGAAACGTGTGTAGAAACGAACCAAGACAAAATAGCGGGTGGCATCTTCTACATTAGGGACAATTTCGTTATCACAAAAATATATCGATGTTACAATGAGCAGCAAAATAATTAACAACGTACCTTTAGAGCTGCTGCAGCTCTCGATGATTTTTACGTCAATTATCCGATCTGCGATGCACGTGTTTACGAGGGTCGGCGCTCGCGCACAGCCGAAGACGGAAGTATAAGTGTCGTGGAGCACGACAATTGCAAAAACTTTGACGTTTGATTGAATACTCTATGCCAAACATTGATAATACACCACGAATTATACGGTAACGAAACAGGTAGTCACACTAACACAAACACAAAGAAATAAGATTTATATTATATATCATCATAAATAATAATGTGTGGGTCAAAATCGAGGCTAAAGGCTAATCAGTTACATACAAAAATAATGAAATATGGGTGAAGCTTATAAAAGCTAGTAAAAGCAAGATTTGCAATCTATTTATCATTTCTTTATACGTTTATCATATGCTACCTTAGAACAGAATCCAAATCTTTCTAAATATTAATAAAAAAATTGCTATTCGATAATACGTTATCCGAGAACATGTTATTTTCGTTATTTATAACAGTGACCCAGCGATGTGCGATAAGCTTTGTTATTTACTGGTTTTCCTCGTAATATTAGCGTATTACGAACGATTACCTTGGGTAATTTTAGATTTTTATCGAAGTTTTCATGCCTATTATGTTTACTTGAGGAGCGTATAAATATCGATGTTTTTATGTACTGTGAAAGATTTATTTTGTTCTTTCATGTATGACATAATATCGTTTGAAAATATATAAAAAACATTAATATACAGTTACGAACATAAAAAAAATTCTGGTAAGTGCAAACTTTTATTCACTGGTAAGAGTAATTACTGGTTTCTTGGCATTTCCTATAATTATAATCTTTGCCTAAAATAATTAGGAGATTAATGGGAGCTAGTAGAGTATTTTTAACAATTAAATATAACTTTTATGATTGTATAGACAAAACATTTATGCACTCGTTTTTTATTATATAATTTGCAGTAAGTAAGCTTGTAAAAGCATTCATAATTTTTGATGAGTTCTTTTTCGTTGTTTGCAAAATTAATCATATCATAATAAATTTAATGTGGGAGTTGAGCACGCTTCAGCACGAATTGGGCGAGCTCGCACCGGGGAAATACCACACCCCATTTCCTTACCGGTTTCCCCTTAAAATGGGGTAGCTCATTCGCAGAGGCACTACTTCTGCGAATGTTTATGGGAGGCGGTGATCCCTTACCATCAGGCAACTATCAGCTCAGCTGCCAGCCAATGGCATAAAAAAGTATAATTCACCATACCACGAGAATGTAAAAATCAGCCTTCACTGACTTGACATTCCTGGCCTGTCCAATGATTTGGATTTGGCATTCGTTCTAAAGAATCTAATTTAATACAATACATAATATCAATTCCCATCGTGTCTTCATTCCTAGTTAATTTATTAATTTAAAACATAAAACACTTTTAATAGATATTGATATGATCACCATGGGATGATTAGGTTAGCTAATAATATTACGACTTAAGGCAAAATCCTGAAAGCTGGGTAAATTAATAATCAGCTTGCTATTACATCTGCATTGCGAGCTTTGGTTTTCGTACAAGTATATTTTATAAGATGTTTTATTCTGAGAGATATCGTCAACGACGCATAAACAAGAGACGAACGACGTTGCTAATTGTATATATTTGTCTCTTATCCTTTGTATGAAAATAAGTGAGCCAGTAACATAACTGTGTTACTTTTAATATGCAATAGATGTTTGCACAAAGCGGTTATCATAACCAATATTAATGCATTCAATAGCAGTTATCCATCAATATCTGAATACATTTGATTGTGATATCTATGCATATCATATATCGATAAAATAACAATAGTTAGGCAAATAAACAATATCTGGACTATGAAAAGATTTTAAACTTCATTTAATACTATAATTACGCAATAAGTAGTTATCAAAATAAATTAAACATTCAAAATAAACATTATTTCTTTCTTTCAAATTAACTGGGAAAACCCGGGATAGATAGACGGTTTGTCTATGATTGAATGAACCATATTACTATATCATGGTATCTTCTCAATTTCTACTTTCAGTATCGCAATTCTGCTGACCATGTCCACTCTCCTCGCTTCAATATACAGTTACAATAGTACAGTTAAGTTTTATTACGTTTTAAACTTTGAACCCTCTTCGAACGTTCTAGAAGTCGACAATTTCTATATTATCTGTTTGAACGCAAGTGTAGCTCAATCTACTTCATATTGCCTCTGGCAGGACCAATTCTCCGACTGTTTCCCGCCTTTCGTTTCGGCGCCATTTTATTTTATTTACTAAATGTCGAGATGTCAAATATTGTACTTTGTTATTGATAGCTTCAATCTCTTTCGCGAATAGTTGTTTATATCAAATATTTGTTATTTGACATGTGGTTTAAAGATTTTGAAGTTAATACTTGAAATTTTAATCATCTCAATAGATGGCGTGGGGTGTCCCTTAAGCGCATAAAACCGAAGAGTATAAGAAATTGGATTGCTGAAGTTGGATCAAGGGTGGCTGACAGGCTAGGCATTACTACAGTTTGGCGAAAAGACGTGGGTTCGAATCCCGTCTTTAAAATTTCTCATTTATAATGCATTTTAATGCTATAAAACTAAACATTAAATATGTGTAATACTTGCTATAATATCTACTAAAATAACTACTATATTGTATTACAAAGAAAAGTTAATAATTTAATGAGTTTGGGTGTAATTTATAATTTTTTTGTTTATGTCATAGTTGACAAAGGGGCTGGGGTGGGTCGCCTGAAGGTAAGTTAACACCCATAAACATTTGTAAAGGCCTAAGGCTTGCCTGCTTGTATACGAAAATTAATATAGTAAGGGTTTCATGAGCAAAGAACGGACATGGCATGCAGCTCCCCCACTTTTCGTACGGAACAAAATAGCATCCTTAAGCTACTATATATAATTCACGTCGTTCTTCTGTACCTTCTCAGATGCGAACTGACCCAATTCATGCCGAAGCTTGTTTGACTCCCATTTCATACAGTCAAATTTAGTCAGATAATACAACGAATATAGGTATGACAATTCAATCAATTTAAAGTAATATACCTAGTGCTTAACATAAAAAACACATAAGAGTTTAAATACGCATCATTATTATATGGTTTATGCCCGACTAATAACGGACGTAATATATCACCGTATCGCGTATTAGTTTCAGTTGAAAACGAAGTCACAACCAATAAATAGAATAAAGAAAAATTACGCAAGAATCTTCTGGAATTGTCATATTGACAGAAATAGTTACTATGCCGTTGAATTTAGCGAAAAGTTCCAATTTCGCTTCGACCATTCAGCGTACGTGACTAGACGTAATATCTAAACGTTGATACCAAAAAAAGGTATCAATTTTCACCTTTATTACCTTCACTTAAAGCCTATGCTATGCGTTACAATCGCGAACAAAGAAATTTATATCTTATCACGGTAATTATAGGAAAACTTTTCCAATAACCAAATTTTGCATAGTAAAGAACTGTTCGAATTTGATGAATGAACTGAAATAGACATAACTCATTTTTAGCTAAATGGGAATTGTAGGTGTAAATCTATTGAAACAGTTATCGGGTATTATAAATATTATTTTATGAATGGATTTTTATTTTTAAGCTAGTGCTTGATAGTTCAAGGATTTATTGAACTGGACATTTTTTTTAAAGATTAGGTGCTACTTGATACTTTTCCTCTTAGCCTTAGCAATTAACAAGAACGATAAGTTATTGCCTTAATAAGTGAAATGTAAACATTTACTTCTGAAATTAGCGCGTTCAATCAACCAACCAAACAACAAACTCTTCATATAGATTACATCTCCTTACTGGAACATTCTAGAAGTTTCTGGAATTCGCGTATAAAAATAATCCTTTCGGAACAAAATTAAAGCCAAACATGCTTCGAATTTGCATACTAACGAGCCAACAACATCTTCAAAGTAATCATCATAGCTCGTTCTTAGGAAAATTGAGTCCAGTTAAGATCAGGTTATACAACTGCAAACAGATAAAATTTGTATAACTATTTAAAAGTCCATGTATTAGTCTAGTCTATTATAATACTGAAACTTAACCCAACAATCACTAAATTATATAAACTGTTCGCTCCGGTTTTACCCGTGGTACATATTATATGGCCTATGTCACTCATGTAATTGCAGCTTTCTAATGGTGAAGGAATTTTTGAAATTGATCCAGCCGTTCCCGCGTGATGGCGTAACCAAGGAAAATAGGGCATATAGATATAAAGAGGAAATAATCTTTTTTTATTTATAAAGCGAGGTTCCGAAAGTATTGTAGGTAATTTTCAATAGATTGCCGTGATTATTTTTGTGTTTGATAGGAAAATGCTGTCATTAAGTCCCATTTTAGCATGTGGAGTATTTACCTGTCTCCACAGGAACGTAGTTGACTCTTTATATCCAAAAAACTATTTACTACGATTTAACTCAAAACGTACTTAATCGATTTCAAAAATTATCACCATTAGAGGACTTCATCTTTATCAGATAAAATGGGTATATTTTATCCTACTTAATTTAAATTCGGGGCTATTTTGTATTTTTGCAAATTGCTCAATTAATATACTATGTATCTCACTTACACCAACATCTCTTTCTCACATATAAAAACAAACATTTCCTAGTATAATTTCCAGTTTCAGCAACAGAATTAAACAAAAACATTACTGATAATTTGCATACAGATCGCCGGAATCAGCAATTAAAACTTCCCCTGGCAAATTGTGTGTGGTGCGACACGTCAAACTGGCTTTCTCACTTGCAGGTTTATTATAATGTCTTATGAATATTTATTAAGGGCATTATGTGAAACTAGACTTATTTGATTCGATCGAATTTTTTTTTTTATTTGTTTGTTTATGTCCATTTTGGTTTCAACTCTTAGTTTGTTTAGGCATAAATTGTATATATATTGTTGTAGTAATATGTAATAATCATTGATGTGGTTAAAAAAAACTAAAAAAGCTCGATTTAATTATAGAATGAACTAGATTATCTCTAATTTTTAGTTTGATAGCATGGAAATGCTTTATGAATGAGAAATTTTGAAAGAATATATAAAATTTGCGCGTCGAAAAACGCTGGTTCGAATCACGCCTCGTGATCAATTTTTTTCTATCATTTCAAAATTTCTAGATTATCTCTCTTTCTTTTTTAAATAGTCCATTGAAATGTTACATTTTTTAGGCCTTATCTTGGTTTTTTTAGAGGACGCAATTTTATTTTTTTGATGTGTAGAGGGAGTCAGTGTAAAGCTAAAACCAAGTTTGTGGGGTCGCCACCCTTGTCCCACGGCCGCCATCTTGAAAATAGGGGTTGAAACGGTTTTTATGATATATCTCTTAAACTATTTATTTGATAAAAAAAATTCATTACCATTTTTTGTTGCAAATTAAATTCTCTACAACTTTGGTCCAGTAACTTTTTATCGTAGAACTATAAATAAAAAAGTTATAAGCGAAAATCTTCAGAAATTCGAGATAGATCCTTTTTTTGAGGAACAACTTTTATTTCCATCATATTTTCATTAAGTTAATAGCTAAGGTTTTACAGCGCTCCGAAGTGAGTACTATTGTTTAGTACTCTTAACTATACCTATATTATACGTGTGTACTAATAATATGTCATCAATTATTATTTAATTTTTTTTTATTTTGTTATAACTTTTTAAATTATAAATTTAGCAATATTATTAATAATTAATTATTGCCTCTTTTCCCTACCACCCACGAGGTAGAGTCTAGAGGCGCGTTTTTTTTTACGTGATATCCCCAATAGGCATAATCCACGGTAATTTTCTAAATTAGAACTACTTCGTCCTCAGACGTTTCGATGGACCAGGCTGCGACTCAGCATCTGATTGGCTTTCTGAATCAAATACCAGTGGGAAAACTGGAGAAGGAAGGGGTGTTAATGTTGGCGGTTCATCATCAAAGTCATTTTCATTTATATTGTCATATATATTGTCTTTTACTACGCGGCCGAAGCTTGTAAGAAAACTTAGTAATATTTTTAATTATACGCTAATAATAAATATCAATAACAATATTACTTTAATATTTATAACAAGCGGTTGAAATTGCGTTAATCGTATCATAAATTATTCAGTGTTGCAGTGGCATGCAGGCGTAGTAATCCATGTTTAAATATTAATGGCCAATTAATGGATAAACGAATGATTAAAAACAAATGGAATTAAATCATTTGAGATAATTGTGTTTTCAGCGTGCTTTAAATTATTATTTTTGTAATAAGATTGTTATTGGATCGAGCTCATTAACAGAATAATATTGAAGAGTTATGTGTACTTTTATGGGTTGTTATGTTTATATATGTTAATATAATCTTTTCAAACTATCTATATGCAGAATCACATCCAAACCGGCTAAGCAGTTTATACGATTTTGCCAAACAGTTTTATAACAAGTAAGCGTTACTAAATGATTCACGAATAAAGGGAGAAACCAGCAATTCCACAAATCGTTGGCCGCCAACTATTCCGAATTCTATGCATTGTTGAGCACGGCCTTTTAATAGCTGCCGTGTTCTGAATGTTATGAGCTTTCAGATAAACGTAGTTTTAATTTAAGTATGTATCATCATAGGTATCATCACCATCAGCCTGTAGCCTGTATATGTTGAGACACAGGCCTCCCATGAGGGTTCAGGCTATAATCAGAGTTGGCAGATATGGCTTTTTTTATCCTTGGACATGCCGGTTTCACGTTGGTTGCTTCACCGTTTCTAGCAGTAGCGATGTCATCTACATACGATTAAATTGAAAAGCATGTAGGTATATTGGATTGAAATTGATGCATCTTCAAAAATTTAAAGCACGAAAGATCATTCTTCTTTCATTATTGGGTTTATGAGTGGCCGAATGGTTAGGTTAGGTTAGGTTGTCGTCGGCCGGCGGACGGCAGACTCGGGGCGTCTTGACGTTCGACCAGCAGCAGGCCTCGAGGCGAAGGAGGCGGCGTTGTGTTCCGCGTTCGTCTCATAGTGGAGTCCTGCGGCCGGGGTGACGGGCGCAGTGGGTGACGGGGAATTAAATGGTATTAAAAAGTAAACAGGCAATTTTTACTGCGCCTTAATGCTTTATACGGTGCCTTTAGGTAATTCAATCTGATAGATAGGTATTTTAAATATACCAATGATGTATCTCGTGTCTTTAGGTAATTCAATCTGATAGATAGGTATTTTAAATATACCAAAGATCTTTTTTATGTCATAAGCGGGCAACCGGGCTGGTGGTTCGCCTGATTTTTCACTGTTGGTTATGCAGGCATCTGATCCCTAAGTGATATAGGCTATATATGTATCGTGGGTAAAGCCGGGACGGTCATTTTATACTAAATAGTTTAGATATCATACTCGAATTACTTCGAACGACTCTGTTTATTTGTAAAATTTGTACAATTTGATTGAGGGGCTTTGACCCTCTTGCTAGGTATAACCTGTGTTAAGAGAGCCAGTCCCTTCCCTGCTTATTGTATACACTTGTAGGTAAAAATCTTTAAAGATTAAAATAAATAAAAAAGAAAACTAAAACTAACAATTGTTATATAAAAGCAAAATGGCGGATAGCCAACCCTATGAATGTTGAGTGTGTGTGTTAGTGTGTGTCTGTGAGTGTGCGTGTGCGCGTGTACGTGTATGCGTGTATTTGTTAATTCAATTTCTTCCGCCTTTGAGATTCATTCGGAACTAATCCTCAAATCCTCCTAATTTAAAACGTCCTCAACAGACATGTAGTAATTGTTAACATGAGCTATTGAATTTGGTAGGATTTGAACACAAGATTACCGAAACAACTCGCTAAGTAAAACGTAAAATGCAATAATAAAATGCAATAAAACCTTTGTAAATGTTCAGTTCTACGCAATGAAGTGCCAGTGCAATAAACGGATGAAGAAATATAAAAGTATACTTTTAAGAATTCTCAAAGAATCAGGTAAAGGTATTCTAATAAATTCTTGTACGGGAGATGTTCTTGAGGTAGTAAGGACGCTTATTGCTATGAAGATTTCAATATTACTTCACCAATTGTACTGAGACATTTCACGGTTTCGTTTTTGTTTTTATCAACCGACTTCAAAAAAGGATGTGGTAATCAATTCGGTACTAACTTTTTATTTAAGCTGGTGTCTGCCACGTGGACTTAAATTTGATCTATTTCTGACAATTTGATGGTTTAGTTTTTTATTAAAATACATATATTTTTATCATAAAATATATTCGCGTTTAGCGCAGTTGATTATTCTAATGAATCATAATAATTTATGTTGTAAATCTGTTTTTATCTATATTGTTATATAAATGCTGGGTAGTTGGTAATTTTGGATACTATATAATTGTATAATTACACTAGCGGTCCGCCCGGACTTCGCCCCTGGTAGCCTATCGCCTTCCTTATTAAAAAGGCTATCTAACACTGAAAGAATTTTTCAAATTGGACTAGTAGTTCCTGAGATTAGTGTGTTCAAACAAACTCTTCAGCTATATAATATTAGTATAGATTAGAACTTCATTTTAGGTAAGTTTGTGTAATTGTATAATAGTTAAGTATTTTGTAATGTAACAATAGTTCTAGAGAACACTATACACATAAATACATTTTTTTATGGTATAGGCTAGCAACGAGCAGACGTGTCGCCTGGTGTAAAACGAACCACACCGCCCATAAGCACCAACTCCGCAAGGAAGTGACGGCGTTGCTGTCATCAAAACAAATTTACAAACAAACAATATTAAAATATAATGCCATTTTAATTCGTGAATATACACATAAAATAATTTAGAGGACTTTGGCCTTATCTGAAAACAAGTCAAATTCTGTATATTTTTATTGTAGCTAACTTCTGCTCTCAAAATAGTAATTTTGCAATCATTGCATGAATTTTAATTAAATCTCGGCTTCATTTCGACGAAGCATGATAATATATCATAGCACATAATCCTTAATTACATGGAATTCACCAAACCAATATGGTCCCAATACTTGCAAAGACAATTTAACAATTATCATGTCCAAAGTGCAGACACGGATTTTTATAATGATAAAAGTGAAAAATCCTAAAATTACATGTTTGCATTTTTAAACATAAGCAGTGGTGGCTCAGTGGTGAGAACCTCGGACTTCAAAATCGGTAAGTCGGGGTTCGAGACCGTGGGTGCAGGAAATAAATTGATTTATCAATTTATCTGCAAATGTGGATAACATCACCACTGCTTAAATCGATGAAGGAAAACATCGTGAGGAAACCGGCATGTCCAAGAATCAAAAGTTCGACGACATGCGACATCTGCCAACACGCACTTGGCCAGCGTGGTGGATTATGGCCTGAACCCTCATAGGAGGCCTGTGTCCCAGCAGTGGGAACATGTATGGGCTGATGATGATGATGATGATTTTTAAATTCATAAGCCACCGTGTTAAAATTTACTTATAATTTTCATATAGGCAGGGATTTCGTAATATCTAAACTTATAGTATGAAATATAGAACGGAATGAAAACCCGGGAATATAACCGCTTTCTGAGTAATAGAATGTCATTTGCAAAATTGAAAATGGGGTAAGCTTTAAAACTTAAATCGCACGAAGTTGATAGGTGTGGCCGGCGGATTCAAAGAGGGTCTAAACCATGTAAATCGGTAAAATTTATCCTCTACTTCACACTTCAGGTTTTTATTATTGGACAATTATTTTAAATATATCATTTTCCTCAGCATCCCAGTTCTTTCCTTTATTCCTCTCGCTATATAGATAGATTTTATAATTTGCAATATATAATTGGCGTCCATTAATGTTTTAAGGAAGGAATATGTTATTTTAACTGGGAGTCTATACCACTAGACTGCTTATAGTTGTGGTGAGTTAATTTTATATCAAACGTTAAACTTAATCACCCGTCGTTCGTCACCCGTTTCAAACAAAAACAAACACCCGTTCTAATATTATAATGTGAAAGTTTGTTTGTTTATCCGTCAATCGCGCTGACTACTGAACGGATTTTGATGAAATTTGGTATACAGATAGGGTATGAGCTGACTTGGGCAATAGGATATTTTTGATCCAGATAAAATTCTCCCTTAGAATAAAACAGGAATCCTGACATCCGAGCGAAACCGGGACGAGCGTCTAGTTTTACCATAAAATAACAATATGAAGTTATTACTTGTCTTACTTAATTTTATGTCCTTAATGCAATAATAAATTAGACCATCAATTTATTTACATAAGCCTTGTTCTTGTATTAGTCAATAAGTCACATTTACATCCATTGAAATATGAACACCACATACAATGCAAGCCAAAGGTGAACTATGAATTATTAACTATGAGCCCGTTTCATACAATGGCAGTTACCTATCAATAACACATAAATGCTTCTTAATATTAAATATTTCTTTTGGACTTGACATAATTACTTCCTAATGAATTGAAATACGTTTTGTAGTTCAGTTCCGAGTTCTGGAAAAATTACAAATTGAGACTTAAAATAGAAAACATCACAAATGGCGGTCTTATCGCTAAATAGCGTTTTCTTCCAGACAACCAGTTGCACTGATGAGAAATTAAAATAGAGGATAGGAGTAGGGAAAAGCCTAAATATATATTAGAATTTAATTATATATTTATGCTTCTCCCTATATGTATATATATTGTCTCAATGTGTAATTTTTCCAGGACATTGGTAGAAAACATAATACAATAGACAAAAAGCAACTCAAGTTGAGTTTGTGTTTGAAATATACCCTAAAAACATATAATATTTTTATTCTTAAACATATCTGCTAGTCAGCTGCACACATTTATAAACCCTCATATATTCTAACAAGCTTGTGACTGAAATAAATCCAAGATAAAATGCAGCTAGCTACACGTTTAATTTGTCACCTTGAACAAAGGTTGGTTGGTATAACATAAATGTTTCGAAGCAAAGAGGATTTGTCTCTTGTGTTATGCGTTAGACTTGTGCTAGCGTCCTGCCCTGGCTTCGCCCGTGGTGTATATAGTGGCCTATACCATGTAAGCATCACGTAGATATAGAAATTAAAAATTATTAACCCGACGTTTCGAACACTTTACCGCGAGCGTGGAGCGTCACGGGGAGACTCAACGTCGAAACGTTGGGTTAATAATATTTATAAATTTTAGTTATTCCAGTTGTCCAGTTGGACAGTTATCTACGTACCAAAATTTATTGCAATCGGTACCGTAGTTTTTGTGTGAAAGAGTAACAAACACACACACATAAGGATGTGTGTGTGTTTGTTTACTTTCGCATCTATAATATTAGTAGGATTGTAATAAAGAGTTATAAATTAATATCACTTCATGAGGAACAGTCCGATTGCATACGGACGGATAGCGACGTCTTAGAAATAGGGTCCCGCTAATCTTTGAATACGGAACCCTAAAAAGGGATTAAAAAAACATTTCATAAAAATCCTCAAAATCCAATAGCACCATTATATGATCTATCGAACCCTACCATTAGTAAAAATAGTATTATATAAGCCATTGTAAGAAGGTTTTATATCGTATAAAGTAAGCTTCCAGACGGACAGGCTAAAAGCTTTTTAAGGTATTTTTTTAGGATCACTAAGTTAAAAAGCCTTTACTAAACAACATTTTTGCGTTGTGAGACTTTTTAGCGGAACAGTACATTAAAGCTTAGTTTCAATTGATATAGTCTTGGATATAATAATATAGTCTTGGATTCTCGTTTTTGCTTTGTTTTCTATTGAAATCCGGAATTTATCATACTTCGATTAACATGAGTGTATAATTTAGAACACAATTTAATAATTTAAATATTGGAAACATATCAAAATGGTAAAATATTTTTTATATCATAGAGAGCAACTGACTTGATGTTTCGCCTGAATGTGTGTGAATGCGCTGCCTACATTTAAAGGAGCAAGAGATAAGGAATGGAATGACGGTATTAAAGGATTGGTGAGAGTGAAGAGAAGGCTCCCCTCTCGCATCTGGCTTCTTAACTTACTGAACACAAAAATATGCTACTACTAGCTGCGCCCCGCGGTTTCACCCGCGCAAGTCCGTATCCCGTAGGAATATCGAGATAAAAAGTTGTCTATATGTTATTCTAGTTGTCCACTTGTCTACGTACCAAATTTCATTGCAATCGGTTCAGTAGCTTTTGCGTGAAAGAGCAACACACATCCTTACAAACTTTCGCATTTATTATATTAGTAGGATTTCGCCGATCATTTGGAGTATGGTACCTTCCCGATGAAAGCTTGCTCAATTCGTGCCGAAGTATGCTGGACTTCTACATTACCCCTATTATTATTTTATAATCAAAACTCTCGCTAATAATTTTAATGATAGGTCTCAATATTTTGCTACCCACACACATACCTACTACAATTTTTCATGAATCAACATAAATTATGACACGAGGTTAATAACCTCGAATCTCTCAACGTCAGACAATTTATTTAATACGATTGATTATTTTAATTCATTTTAATTCATTCACTGCAGACAGCTTATCCAAAATTGGTAACATTAAAATTAAACCAATTATCGATAACCAGCGTTAATTGACCTATGACCTCTTTGCTGTATAAAACTTCATCTCGGCAATTTTCGATTCATTACCTACAAAATTGTCGACGAAGCAGGATTGATAGATTACGTTTCAAAAACACACTCTCATTAGGAAAGACCCAAACCATAATGGATCTTTTTGTAATGGCTATTCATCTATTACAAGTATGTAGCATTTTTCTTTATAATTCTTTTCTATTTTTGCTTATATTTTCCGTTGTTTGTTATAATAACTGGCGTTTTTTTAGGTTGAGCACACCTAGCTACATGTACTGTAAAATATAATTTGTTTTTATAACGTTTTGAAGGCAAAACTGCTAGGGCGATTTCAAAACTTCTTTCACTATGGAAAAGCTACAACTTAGTGATATAGGCTATATATGTACCATAGACGAACCCGTGGCGAACAGCTAGATTAATGTAATTTAAGACAAGCAAGTTGTTAATAGAATTTTATTTATTGCCTTTCCGAATCGCTAATAAATGCTTAATTTAAAACTGTTATCCGATTGAAAAGTTTCCAAGTTCAAAACGAATCAAAAGTTCTTCCAGAACTGCAAGACTAACTGAATAAATAAGTGCTTGAGTTTGAGTTTGAAAACATAAATTATTAATCCCAGGATATTTAACTACGAAATAATTTACATATATGTTCCATAGACACCCAATATATCAATCTATTACATCCCTTTTTTAGGGTTTTATAATGGTGTTCTGTAAATCAAGGATACAACGCCTCTTTTTCATAGGCTGTCTGATGCAAATTGCCTAGGTAGCCTCGCTTTGAAATTCAAACTACACATTGCCAGAACGCTGTACTAACAAACACAGCGTAGACCCGTAAAGAACAGTAAATAATGGGAAAAGCGAGCTGCTATCTGTCCTACGTGTTAAGAAAAACCATCTTCATTTAGTCGTTTATTGTACAGGGTAATGTGTAAACAGAGATTGTTTTATTTAATTACTTCCTTCCTCTCAATCAATCTTTCTATCGGCCACTCAGTCACCATCAGTCACTGATTAATTTACTGATATAATCACGCACTGATAAGTCAAACATGGACTCATATATAATATACGTGCTATCAGAAATGTATTATTGTCTGTGTATAAAATTCATATCGTACTAATTAATATTATAAATGCGAAAGTTTGTAAGGATGTATGTGTGTTTGTTGCTCTATCATGCAAAAACTACTTAACCGATAGCAATGAAATTTGGTACGTAGACAGCTGGACAACTGGAATGACATATAGGCAACTTTTTATCCCGATATTCCTACGGGATATGGACTTACGTGGGTGAAACCGCGGGGCGCAGCTAGTATTTTATAAAACGAGTTCTTTGTGTCAATAAAAACCAAAACTAAACAACCAAACACGATCATCAAGATTCATAAAGTTTATGTTAGGGAGCAATTACCAATTGCTAAGCCATTTTATACCAAAACATCTGTATACATACTGTTTTGTATGTGGTAGTCGAGCACGCTTCGGCACGAATTGGGCCAGCTCGCACCGGGGAAGTACCACACACCCACAGAAGACCGGCGTGAAATAGCATACTGCTGTGTTTCGTTCGGTGAGTGGGGGAGCCGGAGGCCCATATCCTCTTCCTTACCCTTCCCAGTCCTTTCCTTTATTCCTCTCTTCAAGCCTTTCCTAATCCCGTTCCAACTTGCAGTCGGCAATCCATTTGTAGAGGCGTAAGATCTGCATTGCACCTTACACCTCTCCAAATGTTCATGGGCGGTGGTAGCGCTTACCATCAGGCGACCCACCAGCTCCATTGTCGACAATGACATAAAAAAAAATACAATTGCTATAATTACCACATTTCCGATAACAAAATCAAGCCCAAAAACTACAAAACATTAAAAGTAATATTAAACCTTAGAAGTTAGGAACAATTTACGTAATCGACTAGTAATTTTATCTATAACGGAATAGCATATTAAATATTCAAACATATAAAAGTCTTATATAAGTAACAGTTTCCTTTTATTTAACTAAATATGTGCGATATCTATTACTATAATAACTAGAAAAAAAGTCCCGTGTCCCCTAGTGGGGTATGCTATGTGGGCTATGTGGACAAATGATGTACATCTGTTTCACTGATCGATTTTCTTTACGGACAAGAAGATGATCAGCCTTCTGTGTCCTGCAAGACCGAGACATTTTTTTTGTACGTCCTCACCGGGAATTGAACCCAGGACCTTTGATTTGACCCCTCGGCTCTACGCTCATGCGTTAACCACTGTACTCCTCTTCACGAGAACGCTATAATAACTATTAAAGCTTAATTTTACATTATCCCATATACCTATAGACATTAAATCATAAACTTCCATTACGATAAATTCGAGAAACTTCTCCGCTTAAAATACGTAACTAAATTTAATAGTTTCCATATAAAATCGTTCGAATACTGAACAAAACAGCACATCGATGGTAAGTTAGATTACACAATACAGATAGTACCTTCATGTTGCAATGCGATTCAATTTCACGCCAAATTTGCAAGAGACCAAGTTGAGAGAAAAAGGCGAAAAACAGTTATTTACGAGGAAAATCTGTTTTGTTTCGCTGCGACATGAATAGAGCTCGCATTCCGCTGAATATAGGAATCGAGTTGGATTTTATTTACTACTTTATTTTACAAGTAGTGCCGTTGTCGGACGCTTTGTTTTCCAAATCAATATCCACATTAATTTAAGTGAGTCTCGTGTTCCCTTCGTGAAATGAACCAATGCATTTCATATATGTTTTCACTGAACTATAGTCTTTATACAAAAAGAAATGTACAGCTTTTTTTATATAAGATCATCGTGGACTAGGAGGAATTCTAAATCCTTCTGGTTTACTGATGAAACAAGAAGTCATTCAGAGTAATTAATTATTGTATGTTAGTACCTCTACTATTCATTCAAGATCGTCATAGTGATTATAAGGAAAAAGCCAACCAATTTTCAGAATTTAGAAGGGAATTCTAGAAAGCGATGTCGCTTTAGGCTGTCTTGACGGTGCTTTTTAGTTCCACTCCATTTGATGCCCAGACAATCAATTCAAATCTCCTGAGGTGAAAATTGCTACAAAAAAAATACAGGTAATTTTTGGGATTATTTGAACAAAAACATTGCAGCTATTTCTTATCCAAATACAATAATAATTTGACACATTCGTAAAAAAAAAAATTAAAAAAGGAGGGAAAAGAATTTTATTTAATTAATTTCCAACAATATAGACACAAGATATATTTTGAGCTGGCAACATTCACAACCAATTTTTGAGGGCCTATATATAAAAAATAAATGCATACATACAGCCTATATTAAAGTATTATAACCGCAATATATCTGTGAAACACATTTATCGTTATAAACAAGAATGTTATTATTATATATATATATTCGGATCTGAAATAGAGATAATTTGTACCTACATAGGCTCTTATTCCTACTGTACCGAAGCCGCAAACACTAGATTCAATGAATATGTTTGAAACATTGAAGCGCTTACACCCAGACCACACAACTCGAAGAATGAGGACATGCAAGCATCGATTTAATGTAATGTTGACGGCGACTGGCCTAATTATCACTTTGCTTTGCTATTTTCAGGTCATACAAGTTGGGCAATATGTTCTCTATGCACGAGCTTTGTTCATTTCATATGTTAGGAAACAGATAAATTTTATGTAACAAGTTGCGACTGCAATTTGCAACTATTATTTGAGCTTTCGTCCGTGTTTTTCAAGATTGTCTTCATTTTAGTATTGTGTTTTGAATGCAAATGAGTACACTGGTTTTGATACCTTTGTTTTTGCTTTTTAATTTCATATGTTTTATTTTTTGCTGCCAGATATCTTCTAGTATAGTATTGTACAACATCATCATTTTTATTGCCCTTTTGATAAAGTTGAATTTTGAGAATTCAAATGTTTGCTCATAGTTTTTATATAATCATAAACACATTAAGTTATTAGTCTATGTCAATACCGAGTAACTAACCTTTGTTAAAGATAAATTTATAGACAATAAACAAAAAATACACTCGAGAATAATGACTAAGACTAAAGATTTTAACATGTAAAATAACAGAGTTGGTGTTAATTTATTCTAGAACATGCAAAATAATTGATTTGCGCTTACAATCCGGCCATTTTGTTTCTTCGCTTGCATTATTCTGCTATCAGTTACCAGCAAAATATTTCCGAATGAGATTTTTCTTATCATCTGCGATCAGGGCATTATCATTCTTATCTCCAAGTGGTATAGACGACAGTCGCTCGTGCCGAATCTCGGTGTTGTTCATCAGGGGATCTCTGGAGTGATCTTTTGTAATTGAATTCGGTACCAAATTAATTGCTGCCGTAAGTGGACCGACACCGAAGCTGTTTGAGCCGATTTACTTCATGTCATGAACGTTCTAGATGCTATCTGTGTGGATTAGATATTTTTCATTCCGTTACGTTTAATTGATGAGTGGGTTTTGGGATGCTATTTGTCATAGGGATTGAGTACTTTAATTAAAGTATAACAAATTTAATTTTTAGTTTTATAGTATTGAAATGCTTTATAAACGAGAAATTTTGGAAGAATAGAAAAAATACTACAAGTAAGGAAAGCATGAAAAATATATTTTACCTGATGTTAGACTAAAGCCCAAAAGGATTACAATAAGGCATGTTATAACAGGCTTTATTAATTTCAAGCGAATTCTTCTAGCAACGTTGAATATTGCTACGAAAACAGTATGTAAAAATTGAACAATATGGAATTCGATATATAATAACTACATCTTTAGACACCGTCCAAATGTATAATGTATTCCATAGCCTGTTTATTTTCCACTATTTCCCACTAACGGGAACACCAGCTGTCTGTAAGAGCAAAATATAATTATTGTTTTAAGCCACCGACAACTGAAACACATTTCCCAACTAGTTCGGTAGTCAGTGGGTAATATAAGAATTGAACTTAATTTTATGTCAATAAATATGGTTTTATTTATTTTTTTATTAATCCAACACAAGGAAGCTTAAACTACATTACATCTATACATAATATATACTAGAACAATATCTACACATACATATACACATAAAATATTTATAGATGTGTTCCAAACATTTCATAGAAGAATGAATTTAAACAGAGCAATACAAAGGAATGGTCCATTAACGCTTCGATGGGAAGGACTAAATGAATGGATTGGATATCGTCATTCATAAAAACGATGAATCATTTCATTTTTTTCCTCAAAATTGAAGTTTCCATTACAAATATCAAAGGAAGGTTTATATAAGCCCTTGTTGTCTCTCTAAACTCATATATCATTAACAACTCTTAACTCGTATTTCTGGTCTGTACGCCAAACCTTATCTGATGTATCTTATTGATTTTGGCGGTATATTCTCTAGGATACAAGTATTAACGTAGACATATTCCATGATTCAAACAATGCCGCGGGCATGAGCTAGTGCGTTGTATATCGCTCACAGCACCTAGCAAAAACAATGTTTCCATCAAACAATTCACAAATAACTTTTTGTTACACGCTTTCTTTGCTACCAAAAAGTTTGTGGAGTTTCATTTAATATTGGAATAGCTTCCAGGTTAATTGTCCCTGCTTCGAACACGGTTGAAGCATTGTATTACAGTCTCACTCCCATAACAATCCTATAGCTAGTACTATGAATAAGATGATGAATGTATTACCACGTTATTCTAAAGTATGGATATTTGTTACTCTTTCACGCGAAACCAGCTTTACGTATTTGTATGAAATTTGTAGAGAGATAGATTATAGTCTGGATTACCAAATAGGCTTTTTGCCGGGTACCACGCGAGTGACGCGTTACAGGTAGTTATTAGATAATGAAATATACGACTGCACTGTTTTTCAATAAAATATAAATTAAAAACCGGTGAATATATGTAAAAAAAAATATATTGGAAATTTATTTTTTTATTGTTTCAGGTATTAAATACTAGATTCCCGCTCGCGGCTTCGCCTGTACAGCATTAAAAGGAATAAATAAGGAATAATATGAAGGAATTTTCTGAGATAAAAATGTAGTCTTAATAGTTGATGTAGTCCATTGGTTACGAAACTCTGAAAATGTCGAATTCCGTTTTTATTTTTAATTTTTATTCTGTTCATTGATTTGTATTGTATAATTACCGATTGAATTAATTACAGTATAAAATATTATGTAATCTAACGCACCTGAATATACGTAGATTGAAGGGTTATCAATTATTTTACATACATTACCTGCAATCATGTATTAATATATGCTAAACGATCACATCTGCCTGCAATAACTTATGATAATAATATTATACACAAAGGAATGAACGCATAATTAAATGGAGTTTCGAAAAATATATTTGCTATTTTATTAATATCGGTATTAAAATCCAGTTAAAATAACGTTGTAAAAAACATATCGGAGACGCAAACAAATTGAGTTTATATTTATTATATTAAAGTTATGATACCATTTACAGCTTATCTCTGCATTAAATAGAAAATAATAAAAATCATTAATTGAAAAAAATTCACTCACATAAAGCTATTTATTATATTAAAGTTATGACACCGTTATCTCTGCATTAAATAGAAAAAAAATCATTAATTGAAAAAATTCACTCACATAAAGCATGGCGAAGCAAGCAAACCCAGACTTTCAATACATCTCTGTGTTTCAAGAGTCTGCCTTCCCGACTCATAAAAAAATCGATCTGAGTTACAATAATTTATATATATAAAACTCAAAGGTAACTGACTGACTAATTGATTGACATAGTGATTTATCAACGCACAGCCCAAACACAATGACGTAGACCTAAGAAAGAATTTTGATAAACTCTACCCCCAAGGGGATAAAATAGGAACGCAACTTTGTACCATGAAAATTTATCAGGACCACGGGGGCAAAGTTGCAGGCAACAGCTAGTATAATAAATATTATATTCGTGATTGTGCTGACATATTATTAATATTTAAAAATAATCTGTACCATATATTAATATTGAGAAGATTATTTATGTCATCTCCATAATATTGAAGGCAACAATAAACTCCCTAGTAATAAAGACATTGTACACAGCTTAGTTGGGTTCATCCAAGTTCTACCTGTTGCCTTGAGAAATATGGCAACATTACGGTTTAGATTTATATTATCTGTAGCCTGTAGTGAAATATAGGTTATATGATATCATAATATTGACGTATTAACAAACATATTTCCCAATAAATAACTAAAATTGATTCTTGTGAGTTATTGTCGAAATCATTAAAATTTTAGAAACTTGGACTTCACTCTTTTAATTAATAAAATACTATTATATGCAATTATATTCTGCGTTTAATATTTCCTATATGTCTGTGGATAAAGATCGTTCATATACCTATTTAAATATACTTTGATAATGCCCCATTGAGGGAATTTTGATTGAGGGGTTGTCGGAAATTTGTGAATATTTTCTTGAGAAATTAAAGACTTTTAAACGAATTTTAAACGCGATTTATTCATTATATATACACATATTAACCCGACGTTTCGAACACTTTACAGCGAGCGTGGTCACGGGGAGACTAAGTCTCCGGATATAATGAATAAATCGCGTTTAAAATCCGTTTAAAAGTCTAATTTCTAAATGCGTAAAATTAAACGCAAGAAAATACTAATTTGTGAATACTTCATAGGATATTTGCATTGTGAGTATGGTAATTTAATAATAATAATATTCACTTTTATTAAAACAGCCACTAGCCACTTCGGAGTTATGCAGTATGAATTAACCCCATCATATGTATGACCTCAATGCACTATATCTGTGAAAATTATTAATTAAAATCTAAAGTATATTACACATATTAAAGATGATCTTTAACCACAAGTTGCCGTTTTTTTCAATGTAAATTATTGTATTTTAATAATTAAAGACATGTTCTATCTCCACAACTTTCTTACAGTTTAATTATTTCGACAATAGTTCACAACAAATACATTTTGGTTAATCAATAAATAACATATTACATAACTATATTTAAATTGAAGTCTTTAAAAGTTACCACATTAAAATATCGCGGAGAATCTCTTGTCATGTTATAACAAAATATTTCACGAGCCATTTGAAGCATTCTTTCGAGACATTGCATGTTTTTATGAAGACAATGTTTAAAATGAATTTAATAGCGCGTAGAATATTTTCAATATAAGAGCTTAAGGAGATTTAAATAAAAGCCGATTGTTAATGAAATTTATTGCACATTAAATTTCAGTATCTACATCATTGTCAGATTTGTTAACCGTATCATTGATTGACTAAAATTTGGTTTAATTACCAGTTTTATAGCATTGAAATACTTTTCAAATGAGCAATGTTAAAAGAAAAGAAAAACAAATGATCACCAAGCCGAAGCAACGCCTAGCCTCTCGACCACCAGTGTTCCCGCCTCAGCAATCGAAAAGGTTCTCATAAAATTAGCTTCTTGTGTCTTTAATATATTTGGCAGATTGCCATTCGATAGATCCATAATAAGATAACTTATTCCAATAATCTGTTTGAAGGAATGCAGCTGAAAAATAAATTCTAGATACGTGAATTAATTAACTAATTATAAATATATGATGTAATCAAAAGATAATTATAAAAATACAGATTACATTATACTTTAACTTATAAAAAAAATTATTCATATGCCTCACATTCTTATTTTCAACTAATTTAATTATTGGTTTCAAAGAAATAAAAAAAATTACATAGCATTGAGAATTCTTATCTATTCTTGAGTTCATAAAAGCAGAAAAGAAGACTAAGTGTTAAATCACACGCAATAGGACAAAATTTATTCGTACATTTTATATTGTTGTATAAATGTAAAGCAAGTGCGAAGTAAGCAGTAATAATTATATGAATATTTGTACAATATTACACTCACGAAAAAATTACAAGAAATCTAATCTAACTAGTATATACTAGTATGATTTCCAACAATTAGGGTTATTGCGTTTTTCTTGAATATAACACATTATTTCCACGCAACAATTTCAAAACTACTAACAACTTTTCTAGATCTAATATTTTTAGACATATTTCGATTTCTTAGCTTATTATAGGCACTAAAGCACTGTAATTTGACGCTATCGTGTACTCATTTCAGTGTAGAACCATAATTTTGTTGAAAATGTGCTGAATTATGTTTTATGAATAGAAATCAAATTGCTGAGACCTTGAAAGTAAATTACGTTAAGGCTTCGAGGACACACTTTGTCATAAATTTAGACGTCTAGAGGATGTTAAAACATTTATGTTTCGTAGGTTATTACTTTAGATGATAGTTCGATAACGTAAGATATCGATTATATGGCATAATCCTACTAGTCCTACTAATATTATAAATTCTAAAGTTTGTAAGTGTGTGTTTGTTTCTCTTTCACGTAAAAACTACAGAACCTTTTGCAATGAAATTTGGTAGGTAGATAGCTGAACAACTGGAATAACATATACAACAACGGATACGGACTTACGCGGGTGAAACCGCGGGGCACAGCTAGTATTCTGTATAATTAATTTATAGCATTATATATATTTACGTTGTAAAACTTCTCAAATAAAACGACATAAGCGAGACTTCTATTTGGCCAGCTTGGTGGTAAGAGTTATTCGAAACAAATATATCTTAAAGATATAAACCCTAATTTTACTATATATTTTAACGGACTTATTACAATAATTAAGCTAATTTATGAACCAAACGAATCTATTTCTTATAACACAATATTCTCTTTTTCCAAAACATTGTTTAGTTATTTGAATATTTTATTTAATAAATGAGATGAATGGGTCGTTATAATAACCATTTTTTTTTGATACACGTGGAAAGAAATGATGAAATATAGACATCCTGACGCCCAGTAGGTATTTGTGTTCTAATTTTTGTGAGAATCTGTTTTTGATAAACACATAATAAGTTACAGGCCAGTGGTTAGATTCGGAATTAAACAGTTGGCGGTTAGAGACCAGAGGTGCGTGTAAGAAATAAACAGATGTCTCAATTTATTTACTCATTATTATCAGTTCCGTGGTTATGGTATGAGGAACAGACAGAGTTACTTTCACATTTATAATTTTAGTAGGGATTTTATTCGGAAACTAGCCAGGTGGAGTACCAATTACTTATAAAATATATATTTTCTTGTGTTTGATTTTACGCGAATTATACATTTTAGCGAGCGTGGTGATATCGTGGTGAGTCTCCCCGTGACCACGCTCGCTGTTAAGTGTTCGAAACGTCGGGTTAATAATAATATAATGAATAAATCGCGTTTAAAATCCGTTAAAAAGTTCAAATTTCTAAATATATATTTATCAATAATTTTTGTTATTACAATGTATTAAAATGTGTATAATCATGTTTACTACATGCCAAATTTCTAATGTACAAGTTTCGATTAACTAGATAGCGTTGTGTGGGTTTTTAACCGACGTGCCCCAAAAACGAAGGAGGTTCTCAATTCAACTTATTCTTTATATCGTTATTTTATAAATCCGTGGATTCAGTCGATATACGCATGATGTGCATCATTTTGTTCGTATTTGATGGAAATTTGTCATCATTCGTTCTCTTTAGTAGTTGACGACTTATCTGGAACCTTCTCTCCAGTCCCTGGAGTCAGTCAGTGTCATTTATTGTAGAAAATAATAATTTAAACAAAAACTTCTATTAGTTTTTGCTTGTTCTTCTTTGAAAGTTTTAACAATTTTGAAATTAACATATCCAAATTAAACTAAAGCAAAAACATTAAGATTACGATAAATATCATATCACAAAGTTAGAAAATAAGATATATTTCTGATTTGAAACATAGTTAAATGGATTAAAAACTTCCAGTTTCCAATCGAAATTTCAGTATATAATCGAAAAGTTAAATTAAGGTTACATATTTGTACTGATATCTTGAAACTTTAATATATATCTAATAGTCTATATTATAGGCATAATATAGACTATTGGAAATGAGACAAGTGAAAGAAAAATAAAGTATTTTTTTACTTTATTTTCACATTCACTTGAATCTAATAATGAGAATACTAAACAAATCAGAAGTATCCAATTATCATCAACTATTAATCCTACTAATATTATAAACGCGAAAGTTTGTAAGGATGTGTGTGTGTTTGTTGCTCTTTCACACAAAAACTACTGAACCAATTGCAATGAAATATGGTACGTAGATAGCTGGACAATTGGAATAACATATAGGCAACTTTTTATCCCGATATTCTTACGCGGGTGACACCGCGGGACGCAGCTAGCAGCAGATAATAAAGACTGAAATCCAGCGAACAATTGTCTAAATCTAAGATAAGCCAAATCAATGTTTAATACTTGCTTGAATCCACTTTAGTTTCAACGTCATAACCATTGCATTGCAATTTCATCAGCGAATTTGCTATTTCAGAACATGAATATTCAATTAATCATTTCACAATATGAATGGCAGTCTTAACAACGAGGTCGAATATCCAGGAATAGGCTTTGTTATCTGTGCTAGATCGGAACTCGTCATGGCATCATCATGTGCTTTTTTACGATCTGTGTCTGTCTGTATGTCTAACCTACCTATGTCTTTTACAAGACTAACTCATGAACCGATAATTGTTTTATAGTCATAGTTAGACAGTGCAATTTTTAGAGATGATGTATTTATGTTACCGCTTGAAATAAGGAAAAAACTGAGGTCAAGCAATGATTGGCACAATCGTAAATTGGATGGGTGAGCAACTTTTTGCAGCTACTCTTTGAAACGTGTAATAATTATCAAAATCTATTGAATACTAAAGAAAAGTGTGATGCAGAAATTTGATAATACTAAAGAAAAGTATGACGCAGAAATTTGAATGATATTAAAGAAAAGTATGATGCAGAAATTTGAATAATATATAAAACTGGCCTATTGATTAATCAACGTCGCGAAACGTAAGCGCAGTTCCTAGTTTCACAAGTTCCTTGTATCTCAAGGGAATGGACCTTATCCCAAGATGTATGTCGTGTTCTTCCGTCTAGCCTAGAAAATTCTGTTCGCTCAATAAATGAACCTTTGATATTGCCTTCCATACAAGTTCGCGCTCGGCGCAAAAATGTTTAATCTTTGAAATGTCTATCAACGCGCCTGTATATCGCTTTATATTCTTATGTTTTTTTTCCTGAATGTTATTGTATTATTATATCATATTAATTGAATGCTATTTCTAAGTTAGTATAAATATTAATTTTGAATGATTATTAATTACTAGCTTCGCCCCACGGTTTCACCCGCCTAAGTCCGTATCCCGTAAGAATCATCACCATCAGCCCATATATGTTCCCACTGCTGGGACACAGGCCTCCTACGAGGGTTCAGGCCATAATCCACCACGCTGGCCAAGTGCGGGTTGGCAGATGTCACATGTCGTCGAACTTTTGATTCTCGGACATGTCGGTTTCCTCACGATGTTTTCCTTCACCGTTTTAAGCAGTGGTGATGTTATCTACATGCACAGATAAATTGAAAAATCAATTTATTTCCTGCACGCTCGCCCGGTCTCGAACCCCGATCTATCGATTTTAAAGTCCGAGGCTCTCACCACTGAGCCACCACTGCTTCCCGTTCCACTGTATCCCGTAAGAATATCAGGACAAAAAGTTGCTATATGTTATTCCAGTTGTCCAGCTATCTACGTACCAAATATCATTGCAATCGGTTCAGTAGTTTTTGCGTGAAAGAGCAACAAACACACACACACACATCCTTACAAACTTTCGACCAAAAACCATAAAAATAATTCCATTCTATATATCTTTATTTCACCTATTAAAATAATATGAAGTCTTATATAATTATAGTAATATAATCGATAATAGCAAAACAATTGGTCACATATATTGATTACTCAATATGTAACCTCCAAAGGACTCACGGGGTATTAATTCGAGTATTAGATCTATGAATATATTAGTACGGGTTTAATGTGGACGGTTCAATGCCTTCTCATATAGCATAACTTTAGCTATACCGATGAAATATAGACTTGTTCAAATTCACTTCGACTCTACTCTATTGAAAACCATTTGATAGTGTACAAATCCCTTGTATATCTCTATAATTATATCGTGTTGTACTTCTGCATAGTATAATTATTTATATAAACATTAATAGCTTATTTGTACAAGTATATGGCATTGTATAAGTATATGAAATCGGCCCAAAAATATAATGTAACACTATAAGCATACAAAATAAACAAAATATAAAATGAATATAACAAATTATACAGAAGAATTAAACGAAATACATTTATTAAATTACGAAAATAAATAAATCTATACTTTTAAATACCACCCAAACAAAGCCACAAGCAAAAATTCTAATTAAAACCTACAGAATTTCATTGAAACAATCACTTATAATTCTCGCATTACGGCACACATAACATAATACGTTGGTACGTTTATAAGCTCAGAATTCACCTCGAAACATGCATTTAAAAGATACGAATTTGTTCGTGCCCCTTGCAATTCTTGAAGAAACTGTAGCATTCTGTAGGTAGACTAGCATAACATGAAATGGGATATTTTTTCAAAGGCTTCGTTTATCTTTTCTTGTTAGAGTGCGATATATTATCGGTTCGCAGTTCAAGGGATGGTTTGTATGGTGTTTGTGGGAGTTTGACACTTAAAGGCGATTTAATTGTTGAAACTTTCGATGTTTATATGTGCCAGTGTGGTGGATCGTCGCCTGAGCTCATAAGGCCTGTATCCTTACAGTAATAAATAACTAAAATAAACTGTGTTTATTTTTATTTACACATACAAACAAAACGTTGGTCCAGTACTAGATAATAATCTGTATTACAGGTAACGATACCCTACGAATGGATGATACAGTTGAAAAAAAAGCAAAGTTAAATAATAACAAACAAAAAAAAAGTCATCATCTCACACATGTTGGGAACATGTGTGAGATGATGACTTTTTTTTAAAAATACAAGTTACATAGATTTTGCTTGACTATGATCCGAATCTGTACATATATGTAAAAGTTTTTATTTATTCATTGATAATAATGTTTGTTCCTCTAAAGTATTGTTTTATTGCAAAGATTATTCACAAACTTTCATCATTTGGAAAAGACGTAATTATAATTATTATTTGCAAGAGAATTCATCTCTTTACGACATTTATAAATAGACCTATCATTAACACAAAGCGAAGCTGTTAATAATTTCTTGTCGTAACCTAGAAAAAAGGGTCGTTCAAACCAAATGTTCTTGTATAATAGATTCCAGAAGACCAGCGTAACTTGCACTCCGGATGACACTTTTTCGTCGACACCCAACTTGATTGCGTGGGAAAGAAGGGTCTGATTAATTTGGTCATGTCCAATAATGATAGCCCTGTCAAGTCACTGTAATGGACTAAGTTTGAACTTCAATAATTGATGGTGGCTGTTTCTCGGAGTTTTTAGTTTTAATGGCACGACTTGGAGACGTTTTGTTCGAGTAAGGTAATAAGCCGATAATTGTTTTCCTGCTCTTGACCTTCGGATTCCCTGATGTTTTCATTGGAACAGACATCTGTGGATGTTTAAGTTTTAAGAAATTTTGCTTCTAATGAACGATTGGTTGCTATTGTTTCTAACAGAAATTTTGAAGTAGAAGCATCGCCAGTTAGTCTTAGACACAAGTAAAATCTAAAGAAAATGTATTTCTAAATAACTAAACTATAAAAGAAAACTTCCACCATTTAAAACAATTTAAAGAAACCTATAAAATCTGTTATAAAACAGATGTTTTGAAAGGCGTAAACTGAAGGCTGAACCTCCATTGTCCATAAATAAAAAGGAGTGAAAGAAAACGAAAAAAGATCCCGATAAGAGCTATTGAAAATAAATTATTCGAGAAATTGAAGCGCAGGCTCCTTTTTGTTATTACATGGATTATTTTCTAGAAACATCCATCGGTCTAGTTAGTTTATTCAGTTTGGGTTTCAGTTTATGTTCTCATGACAGTTTTAACGATACTGTAGTATGAATATGTACAAATATATAAAGCTAAGAGTTTGTTTGATTGAACGGTAAATCTCAGAAACTACTGAGACAATGTGACTGGAATGAGATACATATTTTAAGAACCAACCTAAAAAGGCTTCCGCCACGAAGTTACAGGAAAATATGAGTCCCGGTATTTTCTCCCCGTCCGGTATTTTTTCCCGGTCCCCGTCTCGGGGAATTTCCGGAATAAAACTATCCCATGTCCTTTTTTGGATCTCAAACACTAAATACTCAACTAATAGTAACCCGTTCTAGTACTTTAGGCATTTTTTTGACAAGAATAAGAGACGGAATACTGTCGAATTTATAACATTATTAGAGATTTTAATTTGAACTTAGAAAATATGTTTAATATTAATATTTCCCAAATGTTGACATCTAATTACGCCATCTAACTACGTATATTAAAATTACTCAGCTTCATTTGACATTTAATTTTCAATCATTTAAATTGTTATTAGAAATTCGCTTATACTTTGATAACACCTATAACTGATTAATTAAGAAATGGCTTGTATTTTAATGATAAATTTAAAGATTTTCCGCTCAGCGCGTGATAAAATTGCAGACTTTGTTTTCTAATGAATATTACATTTTCGTTTGGTGTAATGATTTTCATATAAAGATACTAATAGTGCAAATTTTCTTTAACGTTCCGGAATATCTGAACTATTAGTATATATACTATAGTATATAGCTATAGTAATACATAGAGTATTATAATATGAAAATCATTAAATCTAGAAATTAAAGACTTCTCGACTCTTCAGAAGGATTTTAAACACGATTTATTTATAATATTATCATTAAATTTAGAACACATATATTCAAGAGGAGAAAGTCATAGATTTAACTGTATTTTTGCAATTAATCTTGAACTTTCGACCTGGTGACCAGATATTGATGATCCTTTATTTAAAAATTAGCTGTCTACCCCGGCTTCGCCCGTGGTATATAAATAGCCTAAAGCCTTCCTCAATAAATGGGCTATCTAAAACTGAAAAAATTTTTCAAAACGAACCAGTCGTTCCTGAGATAAGCGCGTTCAAACAAAAAAACTCTTCAGCTTTATAATATTACTATAGAATGTTGCCTCCCTTGCGGCGGTTCCTTTTAAATTTGGTCTTATTCTGAGAAATTGACATTTTAGTATTTAGTTATAAATAATAGAATTAAATGAAAATAATTATTTTATTTACGTATCACTTTTGTTATATAACTGTTAATCCTCAACATATAAGTTATGATATATTTTAAAGAATTTAATTTGAATTTGATTTCTTTCGCGACCGAAGTCGCGGGCTCTGTTAGTATAAATAATTGATTTGGAATAGAGAAATATTGTATTGAAACCTACGCTTTGTGAAACCCTGTATGAAATATGTAACTTAATATCATATCGCTTCCTTAATGCTAAAACCTATTTAACTCCGTTATATGGATAACCAAAATTTATACACGAGAAATATGGGTCGACCTTTGATAGCGACATATTTCTTGGACTTCATGATAAAAACCCGTTTTTTCCTTACAAATACTAAGGGTATTTCGTTTGATTTCCTTCTAGTTATGTTATAGTACAACATTTTTCAGCTTTCGGAAGGTTTTTTGCGTTTTATGCGGGCTGCAAATGTTATAATTAGGTACATATTTATTTATGTTAAACTTTCCTTATACGTACTTACCTTTTTCATTAGTTAAAATTTTATTAAATTAATCATAGCTACATTTTGCGACCTAACAACATTAGTTATTTCATAAACTTTCAGACGACTCGATGGGATTGTTGAAATGATTTTAAACGGTTTTATAATTTACTAGCGGTCCGCCCCGGCTTCACTCGTGGTACGTATATAGCTTATGGCCTTCCTCAATAAATGGGCTATCTAACATTGAAATAATTTTTCAACGGACCTGATGTTCCTGAGATTTGTGCGCTCAAACAAACTCTTCAGCTTTATAATATTTTATAAGCTATAGGAAATAACTATTTCAATTTGGACAAAATACTACTACTACTGTACAATACTACTTAACTACTTCTTACTACTACTACTGCTTCTACTGAATGTTACTTTTAAAGCATGCAATGTCATTGCAACACATAATAGCAATAATCATTATTTTATCCAAACCACTACGTAGTATGACTCAAAGTCTGATTCCGTCGTCCCCTGTCTGTGTGACTGTATGCTTAGACCTTTAAAATTACGCAACAGATTTCGATGGTTTATATGTACATATCATGTACCATACCATGCACCGTGCCAGGCGGTTCGTTAATTAAAAATAAAGTATTGTCATTTTAGAGTTAAGCCTGAACATTCAGACGAAATATAGGGTTTATTTTTAAGTAATTGACTTTCAATGACGAAAAAAAATTATTATAGGTATAATCAATAATAGATATATTATGTATTTTGCTGAGCAGTATTCAGTAACGGGGTATGAATTGATATTAAAACAATTTTACTTTTATTTATTCTTACAAATAAATGCGTTAGTACTAATAAACTTCTTTTGTTCGTTTTAGGTACAGTTTTCTGGTACTATAAAGCTACGACTTTCAATTTGCAATAGTGAAATGGTTATATTTTACCAGTAGCACATCTTCACAAGACCCCGCCACAACGTTTTGTCGAAACAACCTGAAATAACGACTCAATAGAGAAGTTATTTGTATTATTTACATGTTAGCTAAATTCTGTAAATCTCTATAATCAATTTTAACTTTGCATGAAAGCGATCGTGAGAAATTTCCTTCGAAACATATTTCTTGTTTTTCCGAACAAAAACTTCTAAGTTTTGCTTAATTGTACACATAAATAAGCGTTAGTTAGCCGTACAGCGAATAAGGGTCGCAAATTGCTAAATTTACAAGTCAATCCCGGAGCATAAATACGAAATACTGTAACACCCCGAAATTTACTGGAAGCCGAGTAACAATGGAAGGTAGAGGGCAAAATTATGAGGTTTGTTGTTATTTGCAAATTGTTTCCGATTTTGCGTTGAAAACTCACCGTTAACTTCACGAAATCTGAGTTGAACAGAGATTAATGTTTAGAGTTTTGAAATGTCTACCTTCGTGGTGAAAGTGATGAGCTTTAAACCGATTCATTGAGTATTAAATGCATGAGAAGTATCTGACTTCTGATGGATAGAATCCGCGGCTCCATATACGTTGTGGAAGGAAATTACCATGGGAATAAGATGTTTCCCCGCGGTAAAAAGTAACCTATGACACTTTCTAGACTCTTAACTCTAGCCGCATTTAATATCCAGTCATGCAAATAAGATTTCGCTGCGCTGCGACGTAAAAAAAAAAAAAAAAAGACAAGCAGACAAACAGATTTGCATTTATAATATTTGTAGGAGTATAGCGAATGTAATTTGCAGTACTGCTTTGTGTTATAGATAGATTTTTAATGTTAATTTGGGGTTGATACAACCATGCAATAAAAATAGAACATAGAAACATGTTTAATTATTATTTGTACCATACTCTATGCAACATTTGTTTAGCTTAAACTACATGTTATGTTTGAATGAATTCCATCGTTTTAATGAATACAAAACATATCATACTCAAAATTAGAAAACAACAATAAAATCAATTCAAACGTTGAAAAGAATTTATAAAATCGCGTTTGCCCGTAGCTTGTTATGAAGTAAAATACGGACGATTCAACTAGGAACCATCCCTGTGCGGGTTAATTTTTGTTAATGACTTTCCGCAAAATTAACACATAATTAACAAGTTGCTTCAAACTAAAATTATGATCTCTTTATAATACGCAGTGGCTCACCGCCTACGCATCTAAGTACACATGTGCCACATTCATACCTTCAGTTCCTTTAAGCTGGTTAAATTGTCACGCTGACCGCACGATTACCGCACGCTGACACACGCTGACCGCACGCTGACCGCACGCTGACCGCACGCTGACAGCACGCTGACCGTGCGCTGTCCGCACACTGACCGTACGGTGACCGTACGCTGACTATAGGCCGCCGAAACGTATGATACTATGCACTGCACATGTTGATATCTACGCATTATGCTAAAATAGGTCATATAGGACCATACGTTTCGGCTGACAGTGTCAGCGGTTAGCGTGATTCTGAAACCAGCCTTACTTGCTGTTAAAATTAATTTTATATTAGCTGTTCGTCCATATTATTCCATCCCCTTCCCTCCTCTTTCGCCTGGCACACAGGCACACAGGGACTCATGGTAAGTTCTGCATAACAGTATGTTATGTATTATAGAAAGATACTTCCACTTTTGTCTTAATGCTATCTTGTTAGGCATTCATGATAGAATGTAATATATACTGCTTACTCTGTAACACATAAAGAGTGAAATATTCTACTAATAGAGCTTACAATTGACCCTTCAAGACTATAATTCCACCAGCCAAAAGGTCAACTTATATTCTCACTAAGTCCTCTATCAACCTTCATATTTCTGGGTAGCCTAAAAAGGCTATTTATTTACTAACTTCTAGGCTTTGTGTGCTTAAATTAAAACGTCAAATATGACGCGTGATAACATAGAAACTGAAATTAATTAACTCGTCGTGTTTGGCGCTTGATAAAATACATTCTAAATTAATTGTCAACCATTTTATGAAATAGGTCAGTGTGGAGAAGGTCTATTCGCTCGAATCCACATAAAAACACGACGATATTGTACAGAGCAAAATTGTAAAACTAGATTTAAATTTGCCTAATTTGTAATCATAATTTTTGTCTTTAACTCCATCGCGCAGCCCTATGGTAGTGGAAAAGATTCGAGAACAATTTCACAGTTGATATTATGTTCTGTTTTTGGTCAAATGACAAATGTATGAATATTTACGACAAAAGTTTCTTCTGTAAGGAACACAAAAAATACTTACTCTGACTTTACTACTGTACATTCACAAATTATTTATTTTATTGATATGTTTTCTGATAAATGGTCTGGAATCCTATCCTACTATGATTGCAATGAAATTTGGTACGTAGACAGTTGGACAACTGGAATAACCTATAGGCAACTTTTTATCCCGATTATCGAAGTCCGTATCCCGTAGGAATATCGGGACCCGATATTCCTACGGGATACGGACTTACGCGGGTGAAACCGCGGGGCGCAGCTAGTAAAACATAAGATGATGGCTTTTTTGTTCTAATTTTGTATAAAGAACTTTTTGTAACAAATCTGTACACTTAATGCAGATATATTTATACGAACGATTAAATTTTGATATAAAATGAGTGTCCGTTAGAAAAATAACCTAGTTCTACAATCCCTCTCTTCTATGAACCCGCAATTTCCACCTCAACAACGTGTCGTGTGACATGATTTTTAAAATCTGATGATAAAACATTCTTTCTAAAGCTAATGTCATCATCTATTTGAAGTGAAATTATTTGCTTGTGTCATTCAAAGAATTTAAGCCAAATTTATAATTATAGAAGAGAAAAGACTGAAAGTCAATGAAAATCTGAGCATGCTGAATATGCTTTGGCTTAGCACACTGTCTTTCACAATTCTTTTGCTGTTCGTGCAGTTCAATTGTGGAGTTCTCTTTCCACAAATGCAAGACGAGCGCAAAATATGTACAATCTATTAAACATTCATTCATCTTTCATAGTTTTTTAATACATATCTTTTATTAGAAATGTGAAAGTTTGTTTGGATGTCTGTCCGTCAACCACGCTAAAACTACAAAACGGATGACTTGGTTGATAGAGTACTTTTATACCGATTAAATTCTCCCTTGGGATAAAACAGGAATCTTGATATCCTAGCGGAGCCGGGACGAGCCTCTGGTCTCTCATTATTTATAAATATATTGGGCTGTCTTTTTACTATACATATGTTTATTTAGATGAGTTTTAGAAGCTAAGTTTATACCTCATATTACCGGCTTCGAACGCGCGACAATTTTCTTTCGTTTTATATAAGGGTCTGGTAGAAATTGGTACCTAGCGATAATGCTGCCTTTTGTTCATTTTATTAAATTTGCTTGTCATGTATTTAGAATTTAACCATTGACAAATATTTGTGTTTATATTAACGGAAAGAGCTATCTTCTAGGAACTGGTTTTAACTAGTTCTAGCAGTGATATAGTGTACAAGATATTAAGAGCTATTTAGTAGGTACTATTTCTAAAGGTTTTCCTGGAAGCATTCAATTCAAAACTAATGAACGCCAAGGAATTTAGCAATACATTTTTAATTTAAATTCTACAGGTTGTTTCAAAGTATTCAAAGCTATATGTCTTACTTTATGTCAGTGTGGCATAGCGCTAAGGTATTATATTACTGAAAGAAAGGGATATAACAAAAAAAGGACGAAAAGAGTTTATTTTTTGAGTCCGCACCACATTTTTAATTCGTGATTATAGCCTGTTGTTTGCCTGCCTATCTATTGTGTTATTTCATGAACATTTCAAAACTTTGTCAGGTAGTAAAACTTGTGTTTTCTTTCACACTATAACATAAAATTCATGACACAATGACATCCATACTATAAAGGCACGATCGATTTTGATTAAATATTTTGTATATGAGAATACTAGTTTTAAACTCCTAAGTGATAAGGGTATCCTGGCATAACAACCTGGCATAAAATAACATATGCCGGGTCAGATTATACATACGAGTAAAATAACAATCAATTTACGCGTGGCTTCTCTGTCGAGATTAATCGTGAATATCCAAGTAATTCAAGCTTTAGTGTACTGATTTAATAGAGCTTTAAGCACCTATTCATAATTAATAAACGATGAATAGTTCATTCCAACACCTACTAACTGCGGTTACCCCAGAGTTTAGTGGTCATAGAGTAGAATATAGCCAGATACTCAATTTTCCGTTTATTTATATGATACGATACAATTAAGGAATATGAAAGCGATATAGCATAGCAATAATGAAATATATACATTAATATTTGCAAATATTTTATTTTACAAGACGTTTTTCTTGATTTTTAGGGAATTTAAGCAACGGTTAGGACGGTTATAAATTCGAAGTTGACGATTTTTTTGCAGCTGCTATTTAGCTGATATATAGGGAACCTTTAGTGTCGCGAGTCCGACTTGTACTCAACCGATTGGTTAGATTAATTTCCCATACTATATTTTATTTTTTCAAATATGTGTTAGTTTATTTAAGTACATCAAAAGATTTTTTCAAGAATCAGAATCCTTCTCCACGCATATAATATCTTTTATTTATGTCAATAAAATATCCACTTACATAATATATTTAATTAATTTACATATCCCACTCACAATTTGCTAGTTCTGTGCTGTCTAATCTTAGACATCAAAGGTATCAGGGCCTAGTAGGCCTATTTTAATATGAATTCGAGGCCACGACGGCACGGCGATGATAAATCATGTATTGTTATAGTACAAAAGAAGTCATTTCGCCTTTAAGTGCTATTCGTACACTTGGGCTTTTATTTGCGAAGAACATCGCGAAGGTCAAAGGTGAAAAATTAAGGTGATTTGATTTTATGGAACATTGAATGGATATTTTTGTTTTATTACTTCCTGGTGAGCGGAATTGAAAAATATGGTTCTATTGTTATTAATCGTTGTGTTTTTGCGCGATAAGAGACTCTATTCTAAAGAAAGTAAAGTGATAAATACGTAGTGAATATTCAGAAAACTGTGGTAGTAGGAAGCTTGAGTCTGCAAAAAATTGCCCTATACTTATCTGCATAAGGTCCATTATTACAAAACTTGTAATTGTTTTGAGATTTAAAAAGATAATTTTATAATGATAGGTACTTTTGTAAACATACATAGAGGACTCAAGCGTAAGGCAAAATAATTGGTTAAAAGCGCTTCTAAACTCGAATTTTACAAGTATTAAAAAGTTTCGTATATTGGTATATTATTTTTCTTTTCTCTTAGTTCCAAATTCCAATTAACTCCTCAAAATTTACTTAACAGACCTTAATCCTTCATTCTTAAACATTGAACGCCTTCCTCTACCAATAATTTGACGTTGATTAATCAATGTTCTGTCTCTCTCGTTTTCAAGAAGTTTCAGGTAAGAAAGAAAGAAATACAATCAACAGTTTGAATGCATATACATGTGATAAAAAAAGAGTACAATTCTGTACATTGAATAAAAACTAAAAACATACCTACTAGGGTGAATACCCCTAGTAGGTATGTATATATTTTCAAAATTCAAGCTTAAAAAAAAAAAAATTTTTGTCTTTCCGTCTGCAATTAACCGACTTTCTTAAATATCGAGTATATACGGTGTTTTCATAGCGGCGAAACATCTCTTTTGAGTATTGCCTTTGACCCTGCGGGCAAAGTCGCGCGCGGAATGCTAGTATTCGTCATGTACGTACCCTCAAACTAGCCTTAAATGTAACAAATTCAAGCCGAAAAAAGGTTTTTTCCCAAACATGAGGGTGGAACATAAATGGGTTAAATGTACGTCTAAAGTGATAAGAGAGTGAGTACCATTACACAGCGAGCCAGCAGGGAGTCATAAACCCTTCTATATTTACGATTGGTTACTTTGTTATGGTGAATTTGATCTTTTGAGCTTTACAAATTACAAGAGAAAGAGATAATATTGCATAGTTTGGTATCAATTTTAAGTAATTAATAAGAATGTATTTTTGTGTTTATTATCACATAACATTATTAATTAAAAAAAAAATGGTTGCCTGTAAAGTCGGTTTTACGGGCGAAGATTTTACGTGACAACGCCTTTTTCTCGGTAGAATATTTATTGATATGAATATTATTAAATTGCACAATAGGAACAAGGAATTGAATGAAAATAAGAATTGCACAAATTTTAACTATAGAAAATATATTTTGTTTACTAAAAAGACAGAGACAGAGACACAAGCACGCGCCGATTCAATGCGCCTAATTCTCTAGTGCTGCGCGCGCGGCGGACCGATCATAGTTCGGTGACTCATCGTAACGTTACCGGGCGTTACACTTTTTCATGAGTGACTCCGAGCCGCAACCTAATTTAAGACGTTGTCACGTCAAAATTAATATAATTCGTTTTTTATTTGAAAGCTGGTACCTCCCATGTGGTCCCACTAAAATTTGATCTAGTACTGACTATTTGAAGGTGGTTGTGTCTTTTTATAATTACATAGTACACTTTTTATATATACATACTATAGTTGGGTACATGTTTCTCGAAAAAGCGTCATATCCGTAGTTATGTGGTAATAAAGTCGTTTTAAATAGTACTAAAAGTATAAGATAATTGTTATTAGTAGCGGTTTAATTTCACTGCCACTGTATGAAAATATTACATTTAAACATGTTTAGACATATAAACAAACGTTGTAGGGTTTTAAGCTACTTTATGTGCCGATAACAAATCTTGGTCGATAAAACAGGACATGAAAATAAAGTGTCGTTCGATTAGTGCGATGCGAAAAGCAAGTCTGGAAAGTTCTCAATAAAGATCATAGAAAACCAGTATGCCACAGCGTTGGAAATGTTCATATGTATAATATCTTTTTGTAATACGAAGCATATAGCAATTCTGTTTTATTTTGCTGAGTAAGCGAAAGTGCTAGTGAGCCACGTGATATGAAGAAGTAAGCGCTGGGTACTTTTGCCGATCTTTTATGGATATATTATGAGCATAAAATTAAAGCCTTTCAGTAAATATAATATTGGCACTTGTCTGCTTTATGATCTAAGTTATTTACCTGTTTCTAAAAAGGCAGGGCCATCCTTTAACAAATTAAACAATATTTGGTAAATAATAAGATTTTTAGCATTATAAACAGAGTATTCACATTATAGTCATTTTTCAACTGAGTTTGCAATTTACAACAAAAAATCTAAAAGCACAGCACTCTAAACTAAATTCCAAGAACCATGAAAGGAATTTGATATTTACAATTTTAATTACTCCCCTGAAAAGTCGTAACAAATCAAAAAACACACCGAAATACTCGACGCAACTTAAAGATTTAGTCTTAAAAGTCCACTGGGTCAAGAGAAAACAACCAAAAAGTAAGCGGGTGACACGAAAAAGCAAAACTTTGCAAGCCCTTTCGGGTCACTAGGGATGTTTAAGATACATACAAATAATATGGAAGATTCAGAGTAAACGGACGTGTAAAGACTTCTTGTCATTTGATATAAATGAATTTATGTAGGTAATTTAAGGCAAGGACTGTTTTTAGATATAAATATAACAACTAGGAAGATAAATGAACGCAATTCAAATTGAGTTGTTTTAATATTGTTTCGAGTATCCTTCTTGCTATTTTGCGAGTGAAATGTAATTTTTACAGTGTAGATTAATGCTTATTTTAAAAATATAAATTGTTCAAAATTAAATTTGTGTTGGTACAGTCAATTATATTTTAAACTAGCTGCGCCCCGCACTTTCACCCGCGTAAGTCCGTATCCCATAGGAATATCGGGATAAAAAGTTGCCTATATGTTATTCCAGTTGTCCAGCTGTCTACGTACCAAATTTCATTGCAGTTAATGCGCTTCCCGAAGCTTTCTAGATTTGCAACCAGAACCTGACGGACGTTTGGAAAAAGGCTCGTCAAAATGCATATCATGCATCAGTTGCATGCTCAGTTCCATGCTATGACATAAAATGAGTTCTCTCTGGGTAACATACTAGTTATCAAATTCAAAAACGTTTTTCACAATTGAAGTAGTTGTACCCATTGTTATTATCAAATAATTTGCATCAGTCTAAATGTAAATCACATTTAGTCAAACTAATATCCATATAACAATAATAAAATGGCCAGTAGAATTCTAAAACGCTTTTCTACTATGTAATAAATCTATAAGAAACCTTTATTTTTACTTTCCATCCTATATCATTACTATGTCTATATGGCAAGATATATTTGAGTATTAAAACGCTGATTGATAATATTTTAATTTCTGAAACACGTTCGTCGCACTGTTCACATATTAATCCTTCCTCAGCTTTTGTGCGATAAAAAACAACACAAAAATATATTTTCGCTTCATTTTTAAAATGCTGTAAACATTGTTTTGCTCCAGTCGAATAATTTTAACAACCCGAAAATGCTGAATTTTAAAATCAACATAAGTCGTGTTTATCCATTTTGTATTCGTATGTTTCGTACTGCGTGAATATATAAAGAAAACTCTACTCTTTTAACACGCTTTTATTAGCTTTAACTGTATATTTGTATGTTACCGACACTTTAAGACTCGGTTTTGATAGGATTTAATTCAACCTATTTTTAATAACGTTTTAAAGGATTGGTGCCAGTACAATAATATTATGAGTTTATCTTAAAAAATTTATGAAGATCGCCTCGGATTAGATTGAATAATTTATTGCTACTAACGACTAAATTTTCTCACTTGTGCTCGGTTAGTTATTAAAAAGATAATTTAGTCGATTCTGTCATTGAAACGGTTTCCTAACGGGTTCATTGAAACATGTTATATACATGTTTCAATGAACCCGTTTTTTTTATTATTATTAAATTATCATATTGTAAAAGATTTCGTTGCTATATTCCTAGTTTCGTCAAGGTTAGGTCAGTGCTATATGTAACACAGGCGTTTAATGCGATATTACAACAGTGTTAAACATTAAATAGCCATTATGAAGTTGAAACTGATAAATACATCTATAAAATCCATATACCGGTATTTTTAGGTGTAAATCTTTATAAAAAACTCAAAACACATTAACATCTAAAAGTGTATTGTTTATACAAATAAACAATCAGAAAAAAGCACCAAACACACTTTCCTTTACGTCTTTGCGTCTTTAGTATATTCTTGTGTTTGATTTTTTAGAAATTAAAGAATTTTTAACGGATTTAAACGCGATCAGCGTGGTTGTCTGGAAGACATAACAAATAAGTGATTAATCAATTACAGTTTTTTGTATGACATAGTACCTAAGTGGTGTGTTGTTGAAAGTGTCATATATCATCATCATCATCATCATCATCATCATCATCATCATCATCATCATCATCATCATCATCAGCCCATAGCTATCTACTGCTGGATATAGGCTTCTCTTACAGCACGCCACTGAACCCGGTCGGTAGCTCTTTGTTGCCAATGATGGCCAGCAACCCAACGTCATATACACGTAAAATAAATTATTTTTATGTTGGAAAAGCTATAAATGTAGTAATCGACGCTTCCACAAAACAATACTAGACGAATAATGTTCAACTTGCGTGTACGTGATGTTTCCTTGATGTTTGCATTCACTGATTAACATTCATGTCTTTGTTCTTATACAAAGCGATCAATTTGATATAAACTAGCTCTCGCCTGTGACTGTTCGCGGATATTACTTGGAATGGACTAGAATGGGAAGGAGAAGGACGGGCATCTGTTTTTTATATTAATCCTTTATATCAAAATACATAAGAAACTTTGAAAAAAATTATCCATGTCTTGTAATAGGATGTAAACCTATGCTTTTGTGCTTGACTTGCTATCTCACAGCCGCAATATCAGTGGCTCCTAACTCGCGATTGAATCGCTATAAACGCACTACAATGCGCAATCGTCCGCTTACATTAAGATTTCCCTGCATTGCAAGTAATGTATAATGAATATATTTTTTTCAGTTTACAATTTTAACACTTTTGTATAGTAATATATAGACTACATTTGAGCGTTTTTCAAATATAAGCAAAGCAGCACGCCTGCCCTGCCCACATCCCTTCTAAGTTCTAACCATTTATATCTTTTGTTCTGTAAGTAAAAGAGCCTTATCGCAACAACAATTCATCATAATCTTGTATTTCTTTAGTATCCGTTGTTGTATTTCTTGTGTTGTTAAAATCTAAATATTCGAAACTCAAACTTGAAAGGCATCAACTTTTTAAATAATTCCGTTACACATGCTTTCCCGAAGTCCCTGAACAAATTGACGCTAGAACCTTACGATTTAATTATGCAAGCGATTTACCCTCGGCTCAAAGCGTAAGAACGACCGACAAACTTAATTAGAAGTTCCCAAATGCTCAGCGTCTTTCGTAGTTTTATTTGATCTGTCAAACGCTTCAGATGCGCTCTTGCATCTGCTTTCAGTTTGAAAGCGCTAGTTACGTCTATTTATTTGAATTGGTTGGATTTTCTAGAATATTCTAATGCGTTCGAAAATTATACATGCGAAAGTAACAGGGATTATGCGTTACTCTTTTATGAGTAGATTATTAATTTGATTAGGATGAAGTTTGAAACAGATAGATATAGATATAGGTTAAATACTGAGATATAACTACGCTATAGATAAACAAGAAAAAAGTAAGTTTTATGATTATTGGTGCTCGAAGTATAACATATGAAAATAAGAAAGAAAGTTAATTTAACAGCACAAGATCGTTACAAAACGAATAATAAAAAGGTAGACTTACATCTAGTCAGTGTGGGGCTAAAAAGGGTTACTACTCAGCATGTGCTGAACGCAATACGTAACGCTGATTTTCAGTAGCTCCTTCTTGGAACGCTAGTCAAATACATGCCTTCATATAAATATGTACGCGTGTCGAGCAATAACGTGATAAAAAATTCAAAACCGCGGGCGAAACGGATTATAACAAATCACTATATAGTATAAAACAAAGTCACTTTCTCTGTCCCTATGTATGCTTAAATCTTTAAAGCTACGCAACGGATTTTGATGGGGTTTTTTTAATAGATAGAGTGATTCAATAGGAAGGTTTATATGTATAATTACATCTATGAAACTACTCCGAATTTAACGCGAGCGAGACCGCGAGCAAAAGCTAATTAACTATATAAACATCATGAACTAATCACAAAATAAGTAAAAATATAAGAAAATCTCGACATATTAGTGGTGGAGTAATACGCAATAAATTAAACGAAATTGTAACAAAATCGCAATATTCCCGAACGATAATTCATTTATATTAAACTCCTGTTTTATTGACGCACCGTTCAAGGAATCAGAAATGAATAGGCGTCATCAAATACTCATTTAAAATAGTAGGATTGGAACATTTGCTCGGGAATATACGATATTGTTAAGCGATTCATTTGAACCTTTACTGAGTTAAGAGGTCGGGATATTCTCCTATATTATATCAAGAGTTTTGTCTGATTTAATGAAATCTTAGGACGTAAAGGAATAATTTTAAAACATCAATAATTTCATCGACGTATTATTATGTTCCAGAAAATTAAGAAAACAATACAGTTCAAAGTATCCAAAATTGATTAGTGTGTTTTTTATTTCCATTTCATGAATTATTTCATTTGAAAAAACATTAAACACCTGCGGTGTTTCCGAACGATTACGTCATTGGATGCTTCGAGAAACAGTGTACATTTAAGTTAGTAACTATGAATATCTAATATCAGGTGAGTATAAAAAATAAAATATAAATATTTTTAATGTTTATTAGCCAAAAATCATATTTCTCACAGGAGTTAGTAGTGAACACATAGTTAAATTTTTTGTGGTTTTGGTCAATTTTGCCTAGTGTTTTCGAGTTGAGTGGCCAAAGTTTTATTTTATTTATAACTAGACGCTCGTCCCGGGTCCGCCTGGATATCAAGATTCCTGTTTTATACCAAGAGAGCATTTAATCGTTATAAAAAGTATCTTATCACCCAAGTCAGTTCACACCCTGTCTGTGTAATTAATTTCATCAAAATTTGTTCCGTGGTTTCACCATGATTGCCGGACATCCAAACAAATTCTCACATGAGTGTGATATATAAATATAGTGTGATAGGATAGCACTTGACCGCGATCTCGCCTGATGATAAGCTGAGATATCGTCTAAGATGGCGCGCGCTTACCTAGAAGGTACCTATTAACTCTTCTCTTGAATACCTCCAGATTGTACTCGACGGGGAACATTGTATGCACAAAATAAATCGAACAATTTCAAAGAGCTCTAAAAAATCTTCAATCAATTTCAGTTCCAGCAATGAAGAGCATATTAAATTATTCACAATAAGAAAGGTATTAAAACATCTGTACTGCGTAAGTTACTAACATTCAAAGTTCCGTCGTTACAAAGTTAGCAACTATTAAGTAAACAATTTAATAGCTAAATGAGTGTGTTGCCGCTCAGTTGTACGGCGAAGTGGCTATTTGTTGCTTTTAATGAGACACGATCGTAATTAACAGATGAATTTAATATTTATTACACGAAATTTCAATATCAGTTGTAGTAGTTCTGTGTGGTTTGATGCACAATAAATAATTGATTTCAAATGAGACGATTAAAATAAAGAACTGTCAAGACTTTGAAGTGCATGAGGAAGTTATTTGTTTTTTACTGTTTATTTTTCATTGTACGTGTTGATTTTATACTGTAAGACGTTGTAAAATGTATTTGCGATATAAATACTGCGGCGTAATTCACAAGTCAATTTGGTCCTTTAATTAACTTTCCATTTAATATGTTTCATCGCGTAAAAGAATGCTAGTGGTGATACAATAGCAGAGGTGGCTCAATGGTGAGGACTTCAGAATTTAAAGGTCGCAGGTTCGACACAAGACGAGTGTAATAAATTTATTTATCAATTTATCTGCGCATTATTCACATCACCACAGCTAAAAACAGTAAACACATACCTCACGAGGAAAGCGGCAAAAAAAGTCGAAAAATCCGAAGTTGATATACATCTGCCAACCTGTACTTGGTCATCGTGGTGGATTATGGTCTTAGCCCTCATAAACTTGCCAATACGCACAATGGGCTGATGATGATGATTTTTTTTTCACATAATGAAAATAAATGATAAAATGTATGGAATAAATGATTTACAAACAAATATATATAAATTTAAAATGATATGATTGAACATAATTTAGAAATTTTGAAAGAATAGAATAAATTTGATCACGTGATTTTTTCTATTCTTTCAAAATTTCTAATTTATAAAGCATTTCAATACTATAAAACTAAAAATTAAATGATTGAACATGTATAAAATAACAAAATAATGATGTGTTTTTTTTATATTGGAGACAAACATACGGTAGGTTGAATAAAGAATTTTATTTGTCAACAAAAAAATAGAATCCATAACGAGGGAAGATCAAACGTGTTGTTTGATATCAAGCAATTCTTACCGTGTTCAAGAAATAACAATAAATAAAACATAACAAGATAAAGAGCGGTTTTGTACTTTATTCGTTAAGCAATTAGTGTTAAAATTCTTTGTCGGTTCGATAGACCGGACTGATTTAAATGGGACGTGTATGTATATGAAACTACGAAATTGTGCTATGATTATGTTATTGTTTGTTCTGTTTTGATAGGCACATTAATGGTTTGGTTACAATTAGCGGGTTCCTTTCGCGAACGTTAGTTTCCACAAGCAGGTCTATAGAACTCGTAGGATTTGTAATTATGTTTGAGAAAATTTGAGATTATTTTTGTCCTGACGAACTAAAGAAGACTAAACATTGATATTTGTATAATAATTATTGAATACGAAAGTAAGAATATAATGACATGCTTCACTAAAATCTACATAATTTCTATAGGGCTGTGGAAATGGTTTGCCAACAGACACCATTGCAACCACAACCACACTAATACATTGGATTGCCAAAAACAATTTCATCTGAACGAGGGATAAGGAAAGAATTAATGAAGGAAGTAAAGTAAAGGAATGGGAAGGGTAGGGAAATGGTTACGGTCCTCCAGTTCCCGCCTCACCGCACGAAACATAATATCATGCATCTGTTTCAGGCCGATCTACCGTGAGGTATAGTACCTTCAACGATGTGAGTGTCGTACCTTCCATATATACATTATGTGATCCCCGGAGCCAGCAGCAGATTTCATGCAAGTAATCAACCCATAAGAAGAGGGAGTAGTGGTGGCTCAGTGGTGAGAACCTCGGACTTCAAAATCGATAATTCGGGGTTCGAGACCAGGCGAGCGTGCAGGAAATAAATTGATTTTTCAATTTATCTGCGCATGTGGATAATATCACCACTGCTTAAACGGTGAAGGAAAACATCGTGAGGAAACCGGCATGTCCAAGAATTAAAAGTTCGACGACATGTGACATCTGCCAACCCGCACTTGGCCAGCGTGGTGGATTATGGCCTGAACCCTCATAGGAGGCCTGTGTCCCAGCAGTGGGAACGTATATGGGCTGATGATGAATGAATCAGCCCATATGGAATGATTGAAAAAATAAGCACCTAGCTAGCAGAAAACAACGTAAAACAGCCTATCACTTCCCCATGCTGGAATTAGTATTAAATCCTCAATACGAAAATTATTTGCTGAAAAAACACATCAGTTCTCATGTTAATACAAATGAGATGTTTGTCAAATTGAAGACAACATAACATGAGATTTGACGTACCCAATTCATTCCTTCATTAATATATAACCACGCCAAACTTTGCGTTCCGTAAAGAAAACAATAATCAGCAATCCTTGCGCATAACTTATGCCAGTGAAGAAAAACAAATCTATTGTAAAACGTGAGGAATAAATGAAATATTTAGCAAACAAAGTTTATTATGCACGAGCAAATAGCCTCCGTGTGTAACGAACACAATTTCACAACCGTCCCCAGGCTAATGAATAAGGCGAATTGCAAACCCGACGACACTAGAATCTATTGAATTTATCGCTCGCAAAATTTCTTCCTAATCAATAAAAAATACATATTTATTTCATTTATACGTACTATATGTTATATATTGCGTTTAAATGAGTATATTCATGTATTTATGTTCTTCAAACCTACCTCTTATATATTACTTTTTCACAGTTGGTTGCCTGGAAGAGATCACTCTTTAGTGATAAGGTCTCCCGCTGTGCTGGTTTAATTTAAGGATGCGTTATATATGCCAGCACAATAAAGTGTAAATAAATAAATTAAGGTACGCTTTCTACAAATAATGTTTATCACATTACACATTATCACATAATAATTTACCAACTCATATAAATTGGAGATGTAAATTTAATATTGAGAACTCTTTAAAGAAATAATCTCAATAGACTTAGTTCAAACATATTTGAAAGAAAGAAAGAAAGAAAGAAATGTTTATTTATCACCACCACATTTACAGTTAAATTAAAATTAAAATTAAAAAGTGAACTTATGACTAAACGGTGTGGTGATAAAAAGGGTATCTACTCAGCGTGTGCTACGCGTATTTGACGTACATTAACAGCAAAGATTTCAAAAAATTTAAAAACTAACTATCCTGTTCGCTCTCGTCAAATGATAGCCAGTTCCGGGGTCGTAGAACAGGCTGACAAACAGACAGACGGAGTTATTTTCACATTTACGATATTTACCCATAAACCATATCGTTAAACAATCACCTTAATATATAGTTAACAAAATACTAAAGCGCCCTCATATTAAAAACATGACCCAGTCAAAAGTTAAGCAACAAAACAATTGAATCGAGAGCCTCCTTCTATTATGGAGTCGATTGAAAAGAATTCGAACTACGAAAAAACTGACTTTTTTGTGAATAAGGCTGGCCAGCCATGTTGCAACGTGTCGGTAAGTCAAAGACCTATTTGAGTTAGCTTTGATAGGAAACGTTAGTACAGGCAGGTTTTTGATTGGAGTCTATATTGTGTGACACGTGAGATAGGTGTCAAGAATATAGATGGAAATGAAGTCTTAATATTCTATCCTACTAATCCTATTAATACCATAAATGCGAAAATTTGCAAGGATGTGTGTGTGTTTGTTGCTCATTCACGCAAAAACTACTGAACTGAGTGCAATGAAATTTGGTACGTAGATAGCTGAACCATTGAAATAACATATAGGCAAAGTTTTATCCCGATATTCCTACGGTATACGGACTTTCGCTGGTGAAACCGTAGGGCGCAGCTAAAATGAATATAATATTTGAACTATTAGAGTCATGCGGGGTTTTTATTTGAACTTTTTGTTGTTAATTTTGAATGCAATAGAATTAAAAAGAAACTCTTTATTGTTAATATAAACATGAAACGCAAACAGTACACCTAAATAAGAATCATAAGGCAGGCCTGAAAGTAGAACGAAAGAAACGTGGGTGGACAAACAGGACAACTATTTTTATTTACTTATCATAGTTTAACCGATTACCTAGGACTTAACTTATAAATTAGTGTAGTTTGCGTTCAGTGTATTTATAAAACAATTATTAAAGAGCAGTATGTTAAAGTTAAAACCCGTATTGAGTTTAACCTCCTTTTGGCTAGTATATAAAAATGATATGACTAAATAACTGAATTTAATTTTTTTATATTAAAAAAATCTCGTCTTTATCAAGTTTTCCCCAGTAAGAAGTATGAGAAAAGTATGTAGTTACAACTAGGGAAAAACAGTTTTTACGGTAACACACATTCAAACTTCTTACAAACATGAAATAAATTCTCTTTTAATCATCTACACAAAGTTACTATATTGTGTGTCAAAGAAGAGTGGAAATAAAGGATATTGAGACTGGCTTTCTATATTTTTTATATCTTTATTATCATTCCTTGCAAATAATATGAGTAAAAGCACGTTATAGCTTGATCTCTGTTACAAAACTAGTCTTTATACACTAGTTCTGTAAATCACATTTTTCTACGAAAATCAACCGTAGCATGAGGAAATAATTTTTTATAAAACCTTACTGCGAGACTTCCAAAGAGTTGCCAGTAAAAAAAGAAGTGTTTAATTAAAAAACTTTATATTGGATTTAATTCAGAAAAATGTGAAATTAAATTGTTGTGCTTTACTAAATTGGCAATATAAAACCACGAATACTCGACGTCAAGTGTGTAACAAGCCTACTACGTACATTTAAAACTTATACAACTTTTCGTGCCTCATAATGATTTATAAGTTTATGAATATTTACAATTTATTACGGTGTTGGTATGTTATGTTAATGTGTATGTTATTAACTGAAACTACAGAATCGACTTAAGTAACACTACATGGAAGTTGTGGAAAACGTAATGACAATAATTATGATTAGAAAAGAAATCACTTCAATTACAATTGACGTTTCTTGTTACGGTTTACAAACAGAATTATTGTCAAATTAATTATAAAAACACATAGTCATTTAATAGTGATTTATGTTGTTAATACAATCAAAAAATTTTTACTAAATTTCTGTACTTTTACCTCTGAGCGATGATATGTACAGCTGTGTGCGTGTGGCTCTGTATACCGATAGAGACGGCCGTTTTGCTGATTCGTTAATTATGCAAATGTGTGCGTACGTCCTTTTAGCTCTTGCAATCCCCTTAAACTAGTTCATACTATTATTGTTTTGATAGATTTATCTACTCACTTGCTGCTAGGAAGAGCAGAGTACGCATACTAACGAAATTATTTTATCTGATTTTAATCAAGATTATATGAATATCTTATAAAATTGTTGTAAAAAATTATTGTTTGTGTTTCGTCATGGCTCCATGATAAGTGTGAATTAAATCTGTCCGTCTAAAGTGAGTCCAAATGTTTACAGGAATCGGTTATATACAAACATACAAGTGAAGCTAGTAAAAGCGTATTAAAAAATAAATAGGCTCACTCGCAAGCCCTATACATTTATATAAATAACTTCGGCTAAATGTAGAGAGCTGTTGAAAAATGAAATTTTATGTACCGTCGTTTCGAGTTCATTCTCTAACGATACTGTTTGAGTTTCAGTTTTATCAAGCCTCGTTAAAGGCAACTGATTACCTTTTGGGCCATTCCAGGATTTCTTCTCAAATGGTTTTTACCTTTTCCTTTGAATGTGCTTTGGAAATATTACACTGTATGTGGGTTGAGGGATATAGTAACCTTTTGTCCTTATTTTTAAGTGCCTTATTTAGAGATGGATATAGAAATTGCTTTTTGCTTGTTGTTATAAAATGGAACATTTTAAGGAAAAGTCCTCGAAAGAAGTGGGTTATTATGTTTAGATTTTATATTCAAGTAAATGTGGTTAAATATTTCTAATAGATGTAGGCTAAAAAATAATAGCCCTTTTCTCTTCAGTCCTTTCTTTTATTCTCCTCGTACATCGTTTCATTATCCCACACTTTTTAAAGTTGGTAAAGTCATTTGCTTAGGCATTATCTGTTGTACTCTGTTTTCTTGGTCGGTGGTTGCACCAGGCGATCCACCAGCTCCTTAGCCAACTATGATATTAAAAAAACACTCAAAGTAATACCATACCATTAATAACTGAAAGATTTAAACCACTTAAATAACAATAATATCGTTAATGCGACGATAAAACGCCCTCCCTTCGATTAAGTCGTAAAAACTTCTCTTCCACTCTTGGGGCTAAATTGTATCACCGAGTTTAACAATAAATGAGTTATGGAACTAATAAAATGAATCATTTTTGTCTTCGCCGGGGCGTGTTTGAAACAGTTGTTTTATGCTTTTTCCGGGTTTGGAAATATGCCACTTATAACTTGAATTATATTTAGACAAATAGATTATATTAAAGTACGCATTTGTTATATGCGAATTGCAGCTTTATTATTTATATGATATATTTATAACCAAATGATTAGTTCGATATTTGTTTTCGTAAGATTAGAGCCTATACATAATAGGCAATATTCTTATAATGACCAATAACCCTCATAGGATGATTCCCAGCTGTGGGAACATATATGGGCTGATGATGATGATGATAGTAACGATGATTCTTATGATAAAAATAATGAGTGTAGTACGAAAGAACTGAAAATAAACTAATTTTAAAGCGATTATCAAATAATAATTAAGGAGTAAGACAGGCATCCATTTCAGGAATACTGAAGTTTTCTATGAGTATGATGACTTAGCTACGTGTACGAATCTTCTTCTATAGACGTGAGTGAATATCATACACGATCCGTGTCCAAATAAAATAACATTATATATCTGATAAAAACCCTAGACAGCCCTAAATAAATAGCTCTATGTATTTACTAGATTTTTACCCATGTCAGGTCATATTATTATGTTGTTTTAGGTATTTGTTTAATGCTCTGGACATGAATAAAAATAAAAAATCTGTCTACCGTGTAAACAAACTTTGTTTGTGTGTACGTTCTAAGTAAAATTATATTCTTTGATTTAGCGTTAAATTTTTTACTTATGGCATTTTTTAATTTAAATAATTATATACATTACGATATTTTTTTTTATTAAATACTTAGGCCACTCTTTTTTAATTTTTCAAACTTATAGTTCTTTTAATCCTATTCCAGACGAAGGGATATCCAATGAAGTAAACATCATTAAAATCCACTGATTGTGATTGTTCAGCTGATTTTTTTTTTTTATAAATACACAAATAGATGTTGACAATATCAGACATTATATTGGCAACAATAATAAAAATTAACGGGTGTTTATTTTCTACTCAGTATAATATTATATTTTTAAATTATTAAGTTTCATATTTTGCTTGATCTTCTATTTCGTCCACTATCAATCGAAATACATTCCATTAATTACTACTTTAGTACGAATATATAAGAGCTTTGGTGGCTCAGTGGTGAGGATCCCTGTCTTAAAAATCGACAAGTCTGGGTTCAAGACCAGGCGAGCGTGTGGGAAATAAATTGATTTTTCAATTTATCTGCATGTTTAACATCACCACTCCTCAAAACGGTGAACGATAACACTGTGAGAATGTATGTCTGAGAATCAAAGGTTCGACATCTGCCAACCCGCACTTGGCCAGGTGGTGGATTATGGCCTGAACCCTCATAGGAGGCCTGTGTCCCAGCAGTGGGAACATACATATAGACTGCTGACGATGTCGAATAAATGAATAAAAAAACCAAATGACTATATAAATAAAAATCACCTAAACGCTAAGTCATTGACGAAAGCCTGTAAATATTGATTTATAGGATTTTCGTACGCAACCGATATTCTTCATCATATCCTAGTTCATAGTTCATAGCTTTGTTTTTTGAGAAATATCGGCCAATGGAGTCGGTGGTGCGCTTGATAGTAAGCGATCATCATCGCCCATGAATATTTGCAGAGTTAAGCTCTCTTCAAATGCGCTGCTCACTTTTAAGGGATAAGGATAAGGATATGATTGACGGGCTGGGAACAGGACATCAGATTGGGAAAGGAGAGGAAATGATAACAAGCTTCTCGTTCCACCAGTCACCGTACGCCGGTAGCATTCGCATGCTACTATTTCACGTCGATCGTCAGTTGGTGGGCTACCTACTTAGGTGCGAGCTTTCCCAAGCGTATTCTAGTCTCACAGTCAAATAATAACTCTGATTTCAATTTCTATATCTATTTGAATTGAACATTTCATTCAATGGAGTTTATTTCTCGCGGTATATTATAATAGTAGTGACTCCAATGAAATCGATAAAAAATACATTTAGGTGTTGTTAAATAAATAAGTAAAATATAATAAAAATATGTAAGAACTAATTGAATCCTTGGCCATATTGTGTCTCTTGTCGCATTGTGGGTTATGGTGCAGGTGTATCTTCAGTTTCATTGAGAAGTTTTCTTTACGGACAATGAGTAAAGCAGTCTTCTGTGTTCTGTCCGATCTAGACACAATATTTCTTTAGTCCCTATTGTACCAACTAGGCGGTCTTACCTTATCTAGTCTAGCTTTTAAAATATTAGCTTTGAAGAGTTTAAAGGGTTCCAATACCTGCTTCGCTATTAAAAATAACGCAATAGCCTCCAATTTTTCGAACAATACAATTACTGACCGGGCGATAGCACATTTTGAGGAAATTGAATTGAAACGGAACTGACTCAGCTTAAACTCTCTTCAGTGGACCGGTGGTTCAATCAGGACAGATCATTCGTTAGGTTTTAATGACCTTAAATGTGGGATTTTGTACGTATTGGACTAAAATATTTCCTTAAAAAAAAACTTTGTTTTGTGGTTCATCAAACCCGGAAATATTTTTGTTTTTACCAAGTGCGCCGAAGTTATTAAGGCAAACCAATTTTAATATACATTTTATACTATATATCACATAAGCAATGCAAATGCCTACAAAGTTGTTAATGTAATAGTAACTTTGTCTATCTGTCTGTCTGTGTTTCTGGTACGAAAATAGTTACAGATTCAAAAAACGGACATACTTTTTATTCTGAAAATACCAATTGGAGCTATGGGTAAAACCGCGGGACTGACTATCTTTTATATTGACTACGCGGGTGAAGCCGCGGACAGTAAGCTAGGAATAGTATTGACGCATGTAGATTATTAAATAATAATAATCTTACAAACATTTTTTTAATTGCGTAGTAACGAAGTGTCTGACTCCTAAACTAGATGATAACCTAAATGTCTGGGAGTCAGCAACCTCTTCCATAGAGACCGACAAGGAAGTAAAAATGATTGGCAATCCAAAATATATACAGTTTTATCTGCTTAATATACGTGTGTGTAATTTGGTGTTTAATGCTTGTGTATGTATAAGTGTTTGTGTGTGTGTGTGTGTATTATCGCAATGTTGTGGTGGAAGTACGAATATAATAAAAAAATTCTTTAACAGCTTGTACTTCATTTGCTTGATTCATACATTACGTACATATTAGCATACTACCTTGTAAGACGATTTACCATAAAGTTTTAGCTCGTTTATTCATATTAAAGCTATAAATATCTACTATGAGCAAATAAAATAACTAGAAATACTATTAAAATAAAATGTTTAAGAGCCAATGTTCTTTTAGCTATCCCAGCATTCAAGCAATTGGCGTTAGCTTAGTAAAGCGACAACCGTTGCGAGTGGACGCACTCTGTAAGATTGTATTGGCTAATTTTAATTCAATTCTCGATTTAAAAAGCTATCGTTGTTTTAGATAGCTATTGTGTTAGATAAAGAGTTGACAGTGCAATTTTCTAACGATAAATCGGGGTGTAAAATTGTATTACTTGTTTTGTTTTATGTTGTTTATTATTTATTTATTTTTTAATAAGAAATCAGAATACATGTGCAACATTTATTAGTAATAGAAAATAATAATAATGAATTGTTGTTTCAGATACATTATATTAGAAACCAAGAAAGAAAATAATAATTTATTGTAATTAAAATCAAACGAAAATAGCACATAAAAAAAGACTTTAAAAATATCATTTTTAAATATTCATAAATAAAATTCTCTTGTCACAATGTTAGTTACCAAGCTCCTCCGAAATGGCAGGACCGATTCTAATGAAATTTTGTGTGCATATCGGGTAGGTCTGAGGATCGACCAACGTCTAATTTTCACGCCTCTGATTGATAAGTGTAAGGCACAACAGCGTTTGCCGAGTAAGCTAGTTTTAATTATAACACACTAGCTTTTGCCCGCAGCTTCGCACGCGTTAAATTCCGATTATTTTAATAAATGTTTTTATAAATATGTACCTTCCTCTTGAAACACTCTATGTATTTTATCTACCCGCATTGAGAGTGAAAATAATTAAAAGAAACATATGTAGTGGTCGTTGGCTTATGGTGCACGGAGAAACTTGAATAAGTTTATGTTTGGATCATTTATAAATTTTTATAAGTTATGTAATAAATATCAATAAATAAATAAATATATTAAAAAAACCCCATCAAAATCTGCTGCGTAGTTTTAAAGATTTAAGCATACATAGGGACATAGGGACAGAGAAAGTGACTTTGTTTTATACTATGTAATGATATGGCCTTGTTGTCCCCGTAGCCTGTACTCTCATAAATAAAACTAATGAAAAACGAATTTCAAATGAAAGAAATCATTGTTTCCTTTTTCATATCTAATATTATCTTTAAGTCCAAATGATTCGCGCGAAATCCAACGATAAATTGGAAACTCAGCTGGAATCAAAGTAAATCCACTCGGACGATGTAATTCGGTTATAGCCGCGCTTGCATTTTGTACGCTACGTAATTGATTTGCTTTAACTTGTAAAACTCAAGAGAACTTGAATTTTGGTCTACATTCGGTTTCCTATTGATACGTTGTGTTAGTTGAAATTTTATTGCTATCAAAGGGCTGTACGTTTTGGTAGGCACTAAAAATAATCAGAGAGAGTCGAGGATGAATGGCACCAAGCACTCGTAGCCCCGTCAATATTGCGGTGCAACAGAACACAGTGCTGTTACTTAGTCCACTATTGCACTGGGTGTCCAACATAACCCAGGGTCCTTTCCCCGAAAGGTACTAAACTTATAGGGTTAACCAGAAATGGTTGTCCCACTTTCTGTCCTTTGGAAAAACATGCTACACTATTATAAAACTGGCATCAAAAACAGACAATTCATTTTAAATTGCATAAATATATCATTTTCAGTAATCTTTAACTATATTTAACTAGCCATTCGTCCGTCTTTCATCCGTGGTACATACAGCCTATGTCACCCAGGGTAATTGCAGCTTTCTAATGGTGAAAGAATTTTTGAAATCGGTCTAGCCGTTCACGCGTGATGGCGTGACCAAGGGAAATAGGGATTCATCATCATCACCATCATCAGCCCATATATGTTCCCACTGCTGGGACACAGGCCTCCTATGAGGGTTAAGGCCATAATCCACCACGCTGGCCAAGTGCGGGTTGGCAGATGTCACATGCCGTCGAACTTTTAATCCTTGGACATGCCGGTTTCCTCACGATGTTTTCCTTCACCGTTTAGGGACAGGGATTCACTTATATATATATATAGACTACACAGCTAACATTTTCATTTCAGTATGAAGGCTAAATCTATCACCTTACGTGTTTGAGGAGCGTTGTTTCTTGACTATGATATATTTCCCAGTGGTTTCGATCTAAACAGATTAGACTGTATTCTTGACATATATGTACATAACATGGTTTAGTGGTGAATTTATTGAGCTGTATTACGCAAAACTGCTGAAAAGCTTGTTGCCGAAAAAAACTGCATTCGTGGAGTTACGTTGAAGTCTAGATAAAATAACAAATTATTTCATCATACCAAAAAAAACCGACGACCCTGGTTGACATGTACTGACATTTTTTATTTCTTTAATTAAAAGAAAATTAAAAAAAATTATTATACATATTTTTTTAATTTTCTTTATTTATGTTCTCATTTGCAAATCAATCTTACTGCGAAACAGTTAATAATTTATCTAATTATTACAATACTAGCTGCACCCGCTGTTTCACTCGCGTAAGTCCGTATCCCGTAGGAATATCGGGATAAAAAGTTGCCTATATGTTATGTCAGTTGACCAGCGTCTACGTACCAAATTTCATTACAGTCTGTTCAGTAGTTTTTGCGTGAAAGAGCAACAAACAAACACACACACACATCCTTACAAACTTTCGCATTTATAATATTAGTAGGATTATTTAGTACGTACACGTTCAATACACCATTCCATCAGAAAAAGGAGGACTTCGCAGAGATTTTTGAGCAACAGGGCCGCCTTTTCGTACAATGTGGTATAACAATTTCCTGTATTTTTTTGTCATTGTTCTGGTAAACATGTACAATAAATAATAAGAAGAAGTAAAAACATATTTGCCGCCTCCTTGGCACAGTGGTTAACGTAGAACCGAGGGATCCTGGGTTCAATTCCCGGTTGGGACGCACAAAAAAAATGTCTCGGCCTGGCAGGACACAGAAGGCTGATCACCTACTTTTCCATAAAGAAAATCGATCAGTGAAACAGATGTACATCATCTGCCCCATACCCCAGTAGGGGACACGGGACTTCACTTAAAAAGATATTCAGTACAGTAATCTATAGAATATTTATGTGAGCGTGCGTCTAGATTACATTGCTTTACAAATTCGCACCATTATTAACCGTCCAATCTGAAAATAATGAAAGTTTAAATTTACCAACCTGCGAACTTCATATTTTCAGTGATATCACTACAATCCATACGCGTCATGTCATCATATATTCTATTATACATGGCGCATCAACTCAATGTTTTCCATTATACTCTGATTGCGAAATTATGTGCCATAATTAGTAATCTCGTTCACTCTTGGTAAAAGTCATTTTACTAGGAAAAACCTTTGTGTCTTTTACAATACGAATATGTGGCAACCCTGAATATTTTTATTAAGTATGCATTTTTATATGTTACCTTACGTTTTCTACAAGGCATCAAGATTTAATAATTAAGAAATATAACCTATTTAGAGAAATAAAAACTAATATGGCGCACTTTTATCTGACCCCCGAATAAGTACAGGAATATTTAGAAACACAAAAAAGCAAGATAATTTATTCAGGCGCGTTATTAAGGAATTCTAAAAAATACTCGTTAGATATATTTTAGGTGGGATCACCAGAGAAACGCTTCTGATAATAATTATCCTAGAAAATAACGTTATATCATAACTATGAAATGCTTATTAGATTATGTTTGTATTAAGAATATCGTTCTTTTGTGAAAGACGTTAAAAGAGACTAGTCTATTGTCAACTGACTAGTCGTTGCTACAACGTTTTTGCCCCGCTGTTGCAATAACTTCTTAAATAAACATTAATTCATTCAGTTCAATTGATAAATATTTAACGAATCTAAATGTAAAATATTTGAATTGTATGTGACAATCAGAGTTCTAGGATAATTAAATACAAAAGACGCAAAATATTCCTGAGAGTTTAGTACCGTTTTAAAAACTTTTAGCTAGTCGATGTCCTAGCCATTCTACAGAAAGCAATTAAACACTATAGTTCTACATATCGAAGAAATAAATGTCCGATACGTCGTGTGAAGTTATATAATGGTTTTCGATAGATGGAGCAATTAATCCTGCTCTTAATCAGCTGTCAAACAAATCATTCATGCTTAATGGGTGTTAAAGTGAGAAATAATATTAAACTAGCTTTCCGCACGCGGTTTTGCTTAGTGGAAGGAAATGATAGACCCGGAGTGCCCGACATAGCTCTGATGGAATTTCCGGGATAAAAAATATTGGATAAAATGCATCCTTTTAATAGATGTGATATTCGTTTTAAAATAAATATGAGTTTTAAAATAAATTGTTTAAATTTGAATATTATAGCGTAAGGAGGGTCACCTCCACCATATCGGCCTGCCTGCCGCAGACTATAACGCGTGCGATACTAAGATGGTGTCACTTTCTTTTTCGCGTTCTTGTTGACGGTTGTCTCGCTGTCGGCACGTGAGCCAATTAGCACTTTGTGAATTGTTATAATTGTGAACCAATTAGTGCAAACAAAGCTAATTGTTAAATTCTTATCATTAATTAAAAAAATAATTAGTTAGTGATTTGTCGGTTGTTTTATTTTTATAAATTAGCACTGCTGATTCTTTCAATAGTATAAACTAGACGCTCGTCCCGGCTCCGCCCGGATATGAAGATTCCTGTTTTATCCCAAGGAGCATTTAATCGAAATAATAGTATCCTATCACCCAAGTCAGCTCATATCCTGTCTGTCTGCAAATTTCAACAAAATTCTTTAAGTAGTTTCAGCGTGATTAACCGACAACATTCAAACAAGTACACTTTCACAGTTATAGTATCAGTATGATTATGACAAATTAATTTAATTTGATGTTTAGGAGATTCAAATACAAATATGCATCATGAATACATATACGTTAAGACATTTTAAGGAAAATACTAAAGTATGTATTTTTCTGGGCTTTACCATTTTTGATATAAATCGTTTTTCAACCGACGTTCTTAAGAACGACAATATTTTTACTCGATAAGGCAGTGGATTTCCAGCTAATTGACGTGATCATTTTTGTATTTGATAAGAAATTGTTGCCAGTTGGTCCCTTATGTGGATTTGGAGTGCTTCCTGAGGACTCCTCTTTAGGAAAGTCGTTGACCTTTTTTGTATTAAGTAATTATTTTATTCCAACATCTTGTGTGTATTATAAACGGACAATAATTTAGGCAACAGGTCTTTGCTCCATTCTAATTTGGTTTATAACGCACTACTGAAGGAATACATACCCCTAATATAATCTCTTGGCCTATATAATTTTGTTTTTATTATTTCAAATAAATAATACAAAATGTAGACTACATTATACTACTACCGTTAAATTATTCACAAACGTTATAATTTAATCTCTTGGTCTTTATCGTTCGTTTTTATTGTTTCAAACGCATAACTATACTATACAGACGACCTGTCTTCGTGCATACTGACAATCATGAGAAATTTAACTGTTTTTCTTTTGATATATCTTTCTGTGCAATTTCCTTAATATCTAAATTACATAGATGTGAAAAAAATTGGCTGATTCATTTTATTTTTGTAGTGAAACTTCTTTAGAATCGTTGTGATTTCGAACCTGATGCAACGGAAGAAACGACAGGTAAGAGACACAAATACAAAAAATGTGTAGAATAAAGCCGGCAAAGAATGACACAGAAATATACATACTATTTTATATTTTATATATATTCATCTCATTCTTTTGTCGATTCGCTGAAGTTTCACTTCTATCGTGTGTGAATCGCACACACACCTTTCAGTTATACACACAGGCCATTACCATCCTCAATAAATTGATATCAGCTCTTTTGTTTTTATTTGTCTTTGCATATAGCATTGAATATACATTTTTAGTTTCATCGAAGCGGAGTCCGTACTTTGGTATATCTGAGGCACTGATAAAAACGGCGAATTTACTTGAAAATTATTATATTTTCAAAGCATAAGTTCTACGATGCAAAGATAAGTTCTATGCTGAACATCTTGTCGTTTACCTTCCACCCAGGTTAACAGTATTTGTTTGATAGTAGCATATCTAAAGTCATCACCTACCGCCAGTAGCCTGGTGATGAAAATGATAACGTAGATTAGTGCTTCCAATAGGAAGTCCTAATCTCACATTTACACAAATCAACTTAAAAGTAGTACAATTACACTAGTAGTGTTATAAGTATAAAGTAGGCCTGTTTCCTTTTCCTCACCCTTCCCAGTCCATTCCTTGTTTCCAGAAGTCAATCAATCAGGCAGTGCAGAGGCACTAGGTTTTCGAATGTTCATAGGTAGTAGTGATCGCTTACCATCAGGTGAACCACCAGCTCAGCTGCCTGTGATGATATAAAAAAGTACTTAAGATATTCTTAGAATATGCTATAATAAGTTATAATTGCTTTCACATGTTTGCAACAACTTATTATGTGTTTGAAAATTCAGATGAATTAGCAAAAGGCGACACCAGCAAGGGTTTATTTAATTATTCAGAGGTCAAAGGTCGTGTTAAGAGTAAAGGGTCAAAAACAGGGTCAAAGCATACCAAAATATATGGAAAAATTTACAAAGTCTGAAATATACAGTATCATTAGTGCTTACAAATACAATTGCTTCAGAAATCCTACACTTACTCGTTAAGTCGTATAATAAATGTAAAAAAAATATAAAAAAGACTTCTCAAATAAATCTTATTTCATCAAATTAAAACTGTTAACGGCAAACAAGCCCGCATCCTTTTCCTGACCCTCCCAGTCCATTCCTTTATATCCATCGTCAATCCCTTCTCTTCCCTCCAATTCTTACCATTATTTATTTTTCATGGGCGATAGTTATATCAGGTTATACCTTGATGTAGCATAAAAATCGGATTACAGATAGATAATCTGTAGTGTATATTTTGCTATGTTTGAAGTTTTTCCACTGTCCGTTATTCTATATACACTTAGAACTGATATAATTGGCATAGCATCTTGTTTCCTTTACTATCTTTTAATAATATATGGGCGCAAGCAATCAATCCTAATGGTGGACATCCATCCATGCACAAACTAAATGCATTGTGTACGTAATGCTGGGGGTATTATCTGTGTCAACTTGGAAAAGGAAGATATGTGGTTTTCTAGAATTGTTGTAATATTATGTGAATATTTAAACAAATGCTGCTAAGATATATACATCCGCACATACATAACAATTATATTAAACTGGCCTGATGCCAGAATGTAGTCTAATCCATATTAAGGGTTTATTCTATCTTGAAAGCTTTCACGCATAATCCAATTTAACTCAAACGGATTGTAACATGTCTCAGCTACGTATATCTGAATCCAATATATTATTCGTATTCCTGAAAGTATATTAACTGATGACATATCTTTGGTATAGTCGTTGATGTAATACACTATGTGAAATGACGGTATGACGCTCCAAGCGTTAGAAGCTAAGGGACCAACTGAATACCGGCGCTACTCCGCGGCAATGCAAGCGGCTAGATTTCCTAATCAAAATTATTAAATTCACACACCCATAATTGAATCGTGTTATTAATTGAATTATAGCTTACTAGACGCTCGTCCGGGCTCCGTCCTGTTATCAAGATTCCTGTTTTAACCCAAGGGAGCATTTGCAACGTGCATTGCAACGTGATTGACGGACAAACATCCAAACAAAGAAACTATCACATTTATAATAGTAGTGTGACTGTACTAAACATTGAAGTTATAAGTGATTTTTTCTTTTTTGTCTTTGTTTTATTTGTGATTAAACCCTTTTTTTTTTCTTTCTTGTATTTGAGACGAGACGGATAGACCAGATACTCTCGGTGGATAACAGTCTGTGGGTGTTAGTGAATCTATTGATTGCTGGCTGCTTTGTAGGTTATCAGTGATTTAGTGATTTGAGTATATAATAGCACTGGATATAGATCATGGATAGCTTAATCAGATATTATTGATTTAAAAGCACATCCTGAGTTAGAAGTTTTCAGCACCGCACTGATTTACATTTGTAATAGTTACCTTATTTACCTACTTCTTATAAGAATGACGTTCTATTTAAATAATATATTGTTTTATTTTTTTATATAGTGCTATATATACATTTTTTCTTTCTTTCTTAATTAGTTTGAAAACTATATTCCAAGAAAATATAACAGTTACATTGTTTTTAGTTTTGCAGATGTTACTAAGCCAGCATCAATTATTGTAATGTTACACCAATGTAGGTATATTATATTAAAGACGTGTTTAAAGAGTGTATATTCATGCTTATAAATTTCAATAGAACACACATTTCATAATTATAATCGTGGTTGAATAAACGATTTAACACATACTGGTGGCATTATGTTTAGGAATTTTTTTCGAAATCAATTTTTTTGACCTTTGTACCCAAAGTTAAATGGAGTGAAAAAATAGAATGAAAAGAGAATGGAGTCTTAAGACTTAGCTGTCCGTTTCTTTTTGTATCCGCCCGTCACCAGTTTTTATAATAAACGTTTATAATAACATCGTAACATTTATTGTGTTAGCATTATGTTGCTTAATATAAAAAATGACCACTGGACCATAGATAATATTATATTTAACTGACTAATATATAATAAAATAATAATAATAATTTAGTGTTATAAAAAGAAAGACAGTAATTTAAACTATGTAAGATGAATGATAAATGAATAAGGCGAAGCATCAGTTGGGACGATCACAAATTGGATGGATGACCAAATTTATTTAGTACGACTTAAAAACTGAGGCTGATGTCATTTTCCTCTTCAAATTAACATTGATTATTATTAGTATTTTCTTGTGTTTGATTTTACGCGAGTATTAAACATTTAGAAATTAAAGAATTTTTAACGGAGAACCTGTCTCCCCGTGACCACGCTCGCAGTAAAGTGTTCGAAACGTCGAGTTAATAATATAATGAATAAATCGCGTTTAAAATCCCTTAAAAATTCTTTAATTTCTAAATTGAATATTATTTCTTTTCTTCCTATTCAAATTTACAAAATGATTATAAATTCTAGTAATGAACTACACTCCTATTTACCGATACAATATCCACGTTACTTGGTCACGATTCTGAGCAGGCAGCGCTGGGGCTGCGAGGTCAAGAGGTCGCTTCTGGCATAAAAGGTAAAGGTAAGAGTTAAACTACGGTTTATTTTTTATGTGGGACATTTTGTGGCTTTGTATGAGAACGACTTTGATGATAATAAAAGCATTTATTTACATGGTGTTTTAATTCAGATAATTGTTATGAAAAAAAATGAAAAAGAAAAAAGACAACAGAATATTGTTAAACAAATAAAAAATAAACGTAGGTAAGAAAAAATAGAAAGGATATTAGAATATAGATCAATGGTAAATAAAATAGTTCTTAAAGTTATATATTATTGTTAATATTTTCATAATTTCAAAAAACTTTTCGAAATTAATTTTTGTAGAACTCGCGGTAGTTACGTCTGAAAGTCGAGATTTGTTGGGTTTAACCCTTCTTAAAACTATAAATTCGAAAGTAATTATGTCTGTCTGTCTTCACTTCACTTTCACTTCATCACGCTTAAAAAATTGAGATCCGATAAAAGACGTAAGATAATTTTTATCCCGGATATCCCATGGGAACGGGAACTATGCGGATAAATCTCCGGCAGATATAGCCGAATAGTTATCCTATATTTTTATTTGACTACGTGAATGTAGTCGTAAGTAGTGTATATTCATCATCATCGATTCATATATATTCCTACTGCTGGGACACAGGCCTCTCATGAGGGTTCCGGATATAATCCACCACGCTGGCCAAGTGCGGGTTGGTAGATCATACGTAGTCGAACTTTTGATTCTTGGACAAGCCGGTTTCCTCACGATGTTTTCCTTCGCAGTTTTGTGCCGTGATGATGTTAGATAAATTGAAAAAACTATTTATTTCATTAGGTGACCTGGTCTCGTACCTTCGATTTAGCGATTTTAAGTCCGTGTTACCACTGAGCCACTGAACCACTGCTTTTTAGTAGCGTATATTAAACAACACTATTTAAAAAATAAAAATGCGATCACTCGTTCAAAAACAAAACACTCAAATCAACGTAATACAATATGTGAAACAAACGGAAATTCTTTAACAAACTCACAGTTTTCTCTTTATATCTCCAACTTCGTATATACTGAAGAGTGTTATCACGCTAACAAAGTCACGGCTTACCTGCTTTGTAATGAAATTCTGGAGAATTCACTTTTACAACGTTAACATGACTGACATTCGGACAAAAGCGCCGCCGGCTTTGTGGACGATACCGCTGTTTGTAAGATTCAATTAGAAGTAGAACATTTTTTATACATTAGACATATATTTGAAAAGGAGATATTTCAAGGGTACCATGTCATCCATTGACTGGAAAGAACGAATGGACTCGTTGTTTTCAGTCGATTATCCTTACCTTATACATATTTTTTTTATTTATTTATTTGCTCAACCAACATTTGTTTACAGTGTTTTTTAAGTATAATTAATATAACAAATATTCTTGCGAAAAAGTAACAAATAATTACAGGTTAACACAGCATGCACAAATTAAACAGAGCTTTTTTCTTAAATTAGTAGAATACATGCATAACATTGTTATATTTAAACACTTTTATTATAGTCATACTTATCTCTTCTATCCCATTAAAAGTGGGCAGCGATTCGCAGGTATTACCTCTGCGAATGTACATGGGCGGTGGTGATCGCTTACCATCAGGCGAACCACCAGCTCAGTTACCCGTTATACACATAAAAAAAGATACGATAAGAAGGATCTGATGACAGCATCTCAAATAACTGCAGGGTAATTATCGAAAATCGTAGTGGCAATTTTTGTGATTGTGTTTGATTAATTTAAACCGACCCATTCAGGGTTATGTTTTTCTTTTTGAATGCGGTTTCCTTTAGTTAAAGATACACTTATACTTCGAGTATTAACACAGTCCATCAAACATAAAAAAGACAGTCAAATGATAAGCATAAACTTAATACTCTCTTAATCCCGTAAGAGCGAGTCTCAAAAAACAAATTATCGATTCACTTATTCCGTCAATTTAAGGCCTTTTATTGCATCTGTGGAACGTGAAAAAGGTTAATTGTAACAAAAAAATGGTTGCCTGTAAAGTCGGTTTTACGGGCGAAGATTTTACGTGACAACGTCTTTTTCTCTGTAGAATATTTATTGATATGAATATTATTAAATTGCACAATAGGAACAAGGAATTGAATGAAAATAAGAATTGCACAAATTTAAACTAAAGAAAATATATTTTGTTTACTAAAAAGACAAAGACAGAGACACAAGCACGCGCCGATTCAATGCGCCTAATTCTCTAGAGCTGCGCGCGCGGCGGACCGATCATAGTTCGGTGACTCATCGTAACGTTACCGGGCGTTACACTTTTTCATGAGTGACTCCGAGCCGCAACCTAATTTAAGACGTTGTCACGTCAAAAGATTTGAAAACAATGAAAAATAAGGTCAGAGTTCATGCTAAGCCGCTTTTTTGTGAGAAAGCCCGTGGTTTATATTGGTCAAATATTCGTACACCAGCCCACATTTGCGTTTAGGATTCATAATATTTTTTGTTTTGTTACGAGTCTATCTAACGTCATAGGGAAGTTATTAGAGCACGAAACAATGAGAAATCAAAGCGAGAAAATAACTTTTTGAAGAATAATAAATACGAAGAGAACAGGTATTTGTTTATTACGATCTAATTTAAAAAGTTTTCGGTTTTTTAATTTGTCAACAAAATACCGCCTAGCACGGTGCCAGTAAGCTATCTTTAAAATAGCGAATGATTTAACTAAATATTTAGAAATTTAAGACTTTTTAACGGACTTTAAACGCGTACTTAATACTCGCGTAAAATTAAACACAAGAAAATACGTATATATATATAATAAATATACGTTAACTAAAGATGTTGAATTATCATTGTGTTTTTGGCTACTTCAAGTTGTCTGTGTGATTTATTGCAACCAGCATATTTAATAGCATATTTAATGCTACTATAGTAACTATAATATGTATAAAAAATGATGGAATATTATACAAAACTAGCTGCACCCGGCAAACGCTGTTCTGCCTTACTCTTATCATTTAGGGGTATGAAAAATAGATGTCGGCCGATTCTCATAGATACCGGATAAGCACAAAAAATTTCATCAAAATCGGTCAAGCCGTTTTGGAGGAGTATGGCTACGAAAACTGTGACACGAGAATTTTATATATTAGATGTTACACTGAAGCGACGGTGATGACCCTTTCACTTCTGAGATAAGTTGGTTGTGTGAAATACTACTAATATTATAAACGTGAAAGTTTGGAAGAATGGATGTCTGTATGGATATTTGTTACTCTTTCATGCGAAACAGCTTATCGTATCTGTATAAAATTTGGTACAGAGATAGATTATAGTCTGGTTTAGCACATAGGCTGCTGTTTACACGGATACCATGCAAGTAATGCCACGGGCTACAGCTGGTAAGCTATATTTGTGAAACATGCTAAATAGAATGAATTAAATATTCTGCATGCAGCATATAAATAACTCTTTGCACATCTATTCCTACTACATTTATAATGTGCTTCTTTGAAGTCATTAAATTATGTAAGTGAACGTATAAGATCACAAAACCCCTTACCTGGAAATCGGATAGTACACACCTTCCTTTGAAAACTTTGAGCAATTAGTTTATAGAATTTAAAACTATTTATAGTTCTGTTATTTGACTCTGAAATTTATACTAGCGGTACAACCCGGCTTCGCGCATGTTACATGTCCGCGTGTGTACCTATGTTGTATAACAACTACTGTTTCATTAAATGTATTTTTCTTTTTCTTCTTTTTTTTTATGTCACTCGTTGAAGATTCAGATTTCTAACGGTGAAATAATTTTAGAAATCGGTTCATCAGTTTGTATGTGAAACCACTATAAACATGCATACAAAAGCATGCAAATATCTCTCTCTCTCTCTCCTTAGTTTACACAAAGTTTCTACCACATTCTCGGTAAATGAAACGTTGCGAAGTCGTAGTTCTTAAGACTGGCAATTCATAATTACGCAAAAGTTTGCAAGAATGGAACAAAGTTGACACTCGAGTTCAAAAGTTTGCGTTTATATTAAAATTACGTACGTATACGTAACGTTTTATCATTACGTATGAACTGTAACGTTTTTGAAATATAATATTATGTAATGAAAACTAACGCAATTTTTAAACTAACACTACTGTTATAATTTCAATATAAATACGATAATAATTCTGTCTGCCGCTTCATTAAGCTTAAAAGACTAAATTGATTTGGTTGAAATGTGGTACCAAGATAGCTTGAAACCTGAGAAAGGATATAGGAGGAATTTTAAACCGGAAATCTCACGGAAATGGTAACAATGCGTATCTTTTCACTAGTGCTTGCGGAAAGCTAGTTTTCTATAGTTTTGATTTGAGGAATCTATTTTAGATCGCACTGGAATTTCTTAAATCTGAATAAAAGACCCCTCCTATTTATGAACGGACATTGACATTATATTGATAATATGTCAATACAAAAATACCACAATAGCTACTGCCCAATATTATTACATTTGCCTGTTATAGAAAGGAAAACCTCACTTTTATCAAACGTCTAAAAAACAATGTCAAATAGAGATATCAAAGCGTTCTTAATAAGGTACCATGTCATTCTCAGTCCTTTAATTATATTCCAGCGTATATGGCTACGTTCGTGGGAGTGTGGTACTTTACTTTTGAGTAAGCTGCTGCTACAAGCTGGGCCCAATTCGTGCCGAAGCGTGCTCGACTCCCACATGAAACTTCAACACGAACACGATCATATATTATTTAGTGACGGATATAAAATCTATTGAAACAGAAAACCCATCCCTCACATTCAATGAATCGTGAGTAATAAATTAAAAATTCTTTCCGATACCTTTACTTGCGAACAATTGTTGAATCGTTGATGATAGATTGAGTCAGCGGTTTTAGTGAATTTATTTTTATTTAAATAAAAGCCTTCTATTTTAATATTGTGTAGATATGCTTAAATACAATGTTGTTTTATTTATGACTAGCGGTCCGCCTCTGCTCCGCCCGTGGTACATATATAGCCTATAGCCTTCCTCAATAAATGGGCTATCTAACATTGAAATAATTTTTCACATCGGACCAGTAGTTCCTGAGATTAGTGCGTTCAAATAAATAAACAAACAATCATCTCTTCAGCTTTATAATATTATTATTATTATAGATGTCTATATGTAAAGATTTAATGCTATATTAGAAAATTTAAAAGTTGAAGTCTGAAATAAAATGAATGAAAATTACTTTACACCATTATATTATCAAGGAACAGAGGGTATACTAAAATGTCCAGAGGTCAGTCTTATCGCTATGAGCGATCTCTCTCAGACAACACGGAAGACAGGATAGAAAGTAACATAAAATTATAATTAACTAAGGTCAAATAATAAAATATACTAACTATGTATATCATAAAACTACGCAGAGGTTGCTAGGTTGCTTGTTTTAACATGTTCATATCAGGAATTACTGGACCGATTTCAAGAAATTCTTTTACCGTAGGACGTAAAAAAAATTAAAAATCATACAAAAGCATATACAGCTGTTATTTAAATATTAATTAATAACTGTTCGTCCCGGTTTCACCCGTGATACATATATAGTCTATGTCACTCAATGTAATTGTAGCTTTCAAATGGTAAAAGAATTTTTGAAATCGGTCCAGCCGTTCACACTTGATAGCGTGACCAAGGGAAATGGGGATTCATTTTATATATCTAGATTTCCAAATCTATTAATATAGTTTCTTAAATCATTGCCTTCGCTATCTCGATCTTATAATATCCTTACAATATCAATTTCGTTAATGAATAACCTATCTTGAAATATGTATTAGACGTCTCCAAAATTGCCACCTTTTACTTATAAAGTACCCTTAATTAAATCGATGGTTTTCACGAGAACCAATTATGATCTTATCGGCTAATCACAGGTTTCAATCTGATTAGGCCGTTTGAAAACTCTTTAGATGTGTTATCTTTATGGGGATATTTGAAGTGTGTAAAAGTTGTATAGAAGTGAGAAATTATGTAAAAACTGTGCGGAGTTGGATTGACAATTTAGTTACTAAGAAAGCATTGCACTACAGATAACTTATTTATATCTAGACAGATAAATAAATTTACTATGGAT
>NC_052126.1:3833478-3842338 GCF_012273895.1 Zerene cesonia
CAATTTAGTTACTAAGAAAGCATTGCACTACAGATAACTTATTTATATCTAGACAGATAAATAAATTTACTATGGATTATTTTTCACTGTCTGATTCTATATTAATGTATAATCTGATATTTTAGTGTGGCAATAATAAAGCAACTGGATCCCCTTAACGTGAATAGTACAAAAACATATATACATGTACTTATAACATATATAATAGATCAGATGAAAGAAAAATAGGTCAAAAGGATAAAAAATGGGATTTTCATTAAAAAACTTAAAAGATCAATGGCTCGAAAACTTTTGGGGTATGGTAACTATAACCTCTCGCAGGATCTAGGTAGACTTAACCTATTACCCTGTATATAAGATCATAGATTTTTGGTAAGATATCAACTATAGATAGCTCATTTTCATTCAACTCTATACACTATTAATGAATGATTTTTACATCTTCAATATTGTCTTCTGAATACGAAGGCTGAGTGGGCTGTACCACAACTGCTTTTATGGAGTTATAGTACAATCAATATCAGTTCAGTTATTTCAGAGACGACGTTTTCAAGACCAACAGAGAGACAATCACTTAAAACGTAAATAATGTCAAAGAAAAGGACTTTCTCATATAAATAGTGAATAACTTAAATATTATTACTTAAATTTATAAACATTTTTCGAATTTTTACTTCATATAAAATAAAATTTTATGTCTTATGTCTGACTTTCTTTAATATATATCAAAGAAAGTCAGACTGCGTTAAACCGTTAAATAATGTGATGTTTACTTACAATAAAACGTATTATTTTTCGTTAGAATGTATTGATATTACAAATAAGTCCAAATGTATCTTTATTTTTAAGTGGGAAAATCTTGCATAGATACCCACGGCCTTCGGAGATCAAGCCGTGGGCTATATCGGATTCCTACCGATCAAAACCCCACTGTGTTCCGTCGAGCCGCTTTAGAGAAGGGGCCACGGGAGCTGGTTATAATTCGTCCACGACCCCGGTCCAAATGTATAACTACCTTAAAATCTCACATTGAAGGGAATTAAATGAAACAAATGAGAACTTGGCACGTTACATTGAAAATTATTTATTTTTAAATATTTTGACAAATAATTTACATTTCTTATAGTTATATGACTTAAATATATATATTTACAATTAATTTTATTGTACTTTTTCGGTATACGTTAGAAGTTTGATTGTGAGGCGCTGTATACAGAGATCTTGATACTTAGTGGTTAGGAAAGTATAAAAATTAGATTTTCAGTAAAATGTATCAATTTATGTTCTAAATTTAAAAATCCAAATTGTTGCATTTGGAATCAGATGCGCGCTAATCTCAGTAACTCATAAATATTTATTGAAATAACGCCATCGAAAGTGTGACAGACGTTCCAAGTAAATACACCTCATACATAGTAGGAAAAATTTTGAATCAATTTATATAAAGTTAAATTACATACTTTATTGTCGTGGAATTATATACAAAATGACAGAAAGTGACATTTATATAGCTACCAATACTGTACACGGAAGATTTAAATAGCGCAGATTGAGAACAGAATTACTTATATTTAAAGTCGGTTAAATGTTATATACAATTAAATTTTATATGTACATACAATAAACATTTAACGTATTCAATATCAGTATACTCGAATGTAAGGACTACGAATATCATTACAAAAAAATCATCGTCATAACAAAAACAAGTTATATTTGAGTACAAAAAAGCTAAATTATTTAAAAGAAAATATTTACAAGAAATTTTCTCACTCACTCACAAACAATATTTTTATTTGATAGAATACTTGTTAATAACTTCGCTGATAACGTGTGAAGTCCCGTGTCCCCCCTGGGGTATGGGGCAGATGATATACATCTGTTTCACTGATCGATCGATTTTCTTTATGGACAAGTCCTGCCAGACCGACACTTTTTGTGAGTTCCCACTCGGAATAAAACCCAGGACCCCTCGGTTCTACGCTCAAGCGTTAATCACTGTACCAAGGAGTCATTAAGATCGTTTATTTTAAAAGTAACTAACACATACTTTCATATATAATTTGTAACTTCAGCTGTCAGATATGCTAATCAGAACATATCCAGTAGTTGTGAATCGGGATTTTCATCGTGTCGTTTTATATTTATTCAGTTTCTTGTTGTTGTCTAGATAAGAGAAAATTTATTGTGTTTCCTTGGAATACATTTTTAATTGCTACACATTGGTTTTATTTATGTTTATATTTTCTTAACTTTGAAGAGGAAACATCGCTTTATAGATGTAGAATCAAAATCTGTAAATGTATACATTTTCCGATTAATATATTGAATGTGATAATAAGTCTATATGTCGCTTCTTCACGCTTAAGCCGCTGTACAGATTTGTATCGTAGTCGACACGAAGAAAATATGAGAAAGAAAGGACAAAGTATAGTTCATATCTCGGTAATCCCCCAAAATCGGGAACATGTCGGTTAAATCACAACTATCTATTTCTACGTACGCGGGCGAAACTGCACTAAAAATAATGAATTCCTGAACTAACTGTTATTTCAAGTATATACGTATAGTCACTTTGATAATCATCAAATTATTACCAATAAATATTATTAAATCACCAAAAAACACAAAAGAAAATTAAATTATCTACAAAAACAATTGCTTGCACAGGCTGTTATCCAATATCCCCAGAAAGCATACATAATGTTCTTATAGACAATAGTACAACTAAAAGTTCATAAAACCGCGGGTGGTTGTTGGATGAGACGTTGTTACCGTGCTGCATAGCCGCCGGCGTTTCACCTGCAACAAAATTATATCTTGTAAAATATAAACGCTTAACGAGGTACGAGCGTTTTAAAATATTCCTGAAATTTCGGTGGGTAACATTTGCGATATAGTTATTGCTTTATGAGTTGGGATGATGAAGTGGGAACAACATTTCTGACGGAGTGTGTTAATCCCTGTTAATATTATAAATGCGGAAGTATCTCTGCTTATGTCTTCGCGCTTCGTCTTCTTCTCAAACGATTTGAATGAAATTTAGTATTAGAATAGCTTAATTTAGAATTATGTTATCTGTGGCTTTACTGAAAAAAACCATAGCATTATTATTGAAGGTTTGGGGTTTAACATTTTTATTCAAGTCTGTGTTATCAATTGTAAAACATAAAAAGAGAACGTTTGACAATTTATGTAGGAATTTTGCTAGTAAAATTTAATAAATTTATAAATAAAATAATGTTGTGTTAATAACACTATTTACAACACAGGAATGGCTATTTGCATTGGATAAAATTGGATATAGTTTGGGAACCGAGAAAGTTAGTTTAGTTTTAACTTTTTAGCTACGTATGAGTACGCCGGAGGCTCGTATCCTTTTCCTTACCCTTCCCTGTCCTTTCCTTTATTCCTCTCGACAATCCTTTCTTAATCCCTTCCCAATTGAAAGTCAGCAATCCATTTGTAGAGGCGAAAGGTTTGCAATGGACCTTATGCCTTTCCAAATGTTCATGGGCGGGGGTAGCGCTTACCATCAAGCGTCCCACCATTGTGACATAAAAAACGTATAAAAAAATCTGGGGTCCGTCTATTTTTTTCATCGACCACGAAGGCAAAGTCTAAACTTAAATAAGAAATCGATACTTGGCGAATCTATAAGTACTGTCATATGTCTATTCAAAGCCAGCTTCCATTAACACTTCCTACAAATATATTTACATAACATTGCCTAACAATATATTATGAAAAGGGAACTGTGCGGATGTCGACAGCTGACACGTGAAGTCTTCAAATTAGATTTGCTTTATCCTATTTATAAAACAAAGCTTTTAGGAATTGTGTGATAATTTTGTGTAATGTTCGCAAACGAAATAGCAAGGCATTTAAAATAATAATTTCCGATAAGTATTCAAATTTAAATATACAACTTCCTTATAAGCACTCCTGTGGTAAGAAATTTAATGTTTTCTATGTAAATTATTTAATTTAATTTATTTTTATTTAATTTCAAGTAATTCAAACCCATTTTGTTAGTTACAATTAATTCTTAAAAACTATGTTAAATTACCAAACTTCTTATTTTCTTTTAAATGTGGATAGACCAAAATTTATACCATTGATAATAAACACATCTAGTCAAGATTAAAACATGCCACATTCTAAAACTCAAAAGCGTATTAGTTCCTCGGTAAAGTATAGCAAAAATATGCATAGATTTTGGGATGTTGTAGAAGAAGAGATTCTAAAGAGAAAATAGTTTTATATGAATAGACGTAAATCATAGAACTGATAAAAAAGAACTGAAAACGTCTTTAAGTTTGATGTAGATAAACATTTCTGTATTTTGAAGTCATATAACTTCTAGTTAGTCCAGATCTGGAGTTACATCTTGACCTCTATCATTTAACCATTTCTATGAAATGATATATATTATATAATATTCCATATACACTAGTTAATCGTTATTTTAGACGACAGATTATTCAAAGGTATCGTGTTTGCTTTACTATAAAATAAAAAACCAACCTTCTGATGTGTAAATTGAGTGGGAAAATATCATATTATTTTCAGGTGAGAGTATAAGGAATTTTACTTTATTGTAGATACATAAAAAATCTTTTAGCACTTCCCACGCTGTGTTTATTTGAGAAGGAATATGTCAAATAAATTTGATATATCCGTTGTACGTTCTCTACACGATTTACGAATCTTTATGTATTCAAATCCAAACATTTATAACGTCAACTAGAGATTTTTATAAGTCTTCAATATAAATATATTATAGCATCCTACTATGGAGATCCATGTTAAAAGCGAAATTTTATAAGTATGGATAGATGTACGTATATATGTATGGATGTTTGTTACTCTTTCACGTGAAAACTACTCAATTGATTGCAATGAAATTTGGCACGTAGATAGCTGGACCGCTGAAATAACACACAGATAACTTTTCATCCCGATATGCCTACAGGATACAGAAACCGCGTGTGAAACCGCGGGGCGCAGCTAGTTAACCATAAATCAGGAAAGAAGTTAGAAGAAAGTAAGAAGATACTTTTTCAGTAACGTATCTCTGTGTCTATTAATGATATTTATTGGTGACTTTTTTTTGTAGAAAAAAAATATTTTATTGTAATATTGTATTTTTTTTTTTATTATAAACAGACAATAATTAAGGTAACATGTTATTTCTATTTCTCCGCGGAAACTCTTTTGTATAGTCTGTGGGTCTGAATTACAAAATGGGCTTTTCTTTACATGTTTGTTTATTAAAGAGTAGTTGAATTAATAATTTTATTCTTCCATTTATGTGAGAGTATAGAGTAAGTTTATAATCCACCGCCTCATTAGTATGGGTCCCCATGTCTACAAAGGGGTTGGGGAACGAGAGATACGATTTTAAAAGGCTTATGCTATTTGCCTACATAAACATACATATATATACATGAACCGTTTAATTTAGTCCTTCCAGAGGAAGGAATACAAGAATTAATCAATGGAAGTTATTAACGTAAACAGGAAATTTATTAATTGCGTATAGTAAAGGCATTTATGTTAAAAAATGATGTAATAAATCTTCACTACTATTTTATACTACAAAAAAAAGTCGCTTTCTCTGTCCCTATGTCCCTATGTATGCTCAAATCTTTAAAACTACGCAACGGATTTTATGGTTTTTTTTTAATAAAGAAAGTGATTCAAGAGGAAGGTTTATACGTATAATCTACTACTCTGAATTTAGCCGTACGAAGCCGCGGGCAAAAGTCGCAGGCAAAGTAATAAATAAAACGCAAAGATTAACCAACACAGATCTACCAACACAGCCCAAACTACTAGACCGATCGGGCTGTAATTTGACATTCAGATAGGCACTACGATGTAGGCGTCCATTAGGTAAGTAGAAAAAATATGTTAATCATGCGGGTGAAGTTGCGGGCAGCAGCTAGTTAATATACACAACAATGGATATGGTACTCCACAACTTATACTATATTCTTTCAGACTTTAAGTAAAGAGAGATAAGTTATTACATGACAGGTGTCAAGTTAACAACGTTTACTTAGGAAGAGCTTTTTTGATCCTTTCATCCTACGCAAGCCAAGAACACGCTGCCTGTGCCAGACAACTTGAGCAAGTTAGCCGTGTGGAATATTAAAATGGCTAGAAAAATGGGTGTATTTTATAACTGAAAATAAATAATACATTAAATTAACTATATGTTTATACAGCTCTTGGTATTTATTTAAAAATTTAATTGTGTTTACATTATTCTAGAGTATTGTAATTGCTCGCGTGTCTTCTCAAAGTAAATAAAAAATTCATGTAAATAATTTATTAAATAAATATGGGACTAGTTACATCAAATAGCGCGCGCGTGTATGTATGTGTGTGTGTGCTATACATACGCACATCATATAACATCGCATTTCATAACCATCCCATATTGAAATACAATAGGGTTCACCCAGTCAAATGGTCTGCTGTAACAATACCAAAAAAAATCCAGTCGTATTAATAACCTCAGTCAGACAGTTAAAAATAAATCGCCAAATGTGTCGCTAAGGTTATAAACTCGAGAACGCCTCGACCGATTCGGTTATTTTTTTTAAGTTTTTGTTATGGCATAAGGGTTCTTATGTAGAGAAATATACCACGGGTAAAACTGGGACATACGCTACTTATAAATAGATATCTAACGATCTAGTACTCACTCTGAACAACATGTACTGTGACGGAGGCAGCCCGCGCGTTCGCTGGCACGCAAGTGTAGTTGCCCGCATGCCGGGGCTCGGCCTTGCCAATTACCAGCTCGCTGGTGTGTCTACCGTTGTGAACGCTTACGCCATCTGTTGAGGAGAATTTAATGGTTATAAAATTCTATTTAGCTTTCAAATCACGAGCGCAGTCGTGAGTTAACTTTTTTTTATGGCATAGCAGGGCAACTGAGCTGGTGGTTCGTTTGTTGCTAAGCGGCCATTAGCGCCCATGAACATTTGAAGAGCATGAACATTTGCAGAGGTATGGTTCTTAAGGTGTAAGGATAAGGAAACTATAGATGACTGGAAATAAAATATACACTGGGAAGGGCGAGGAAAAGGAAACGGCCTCGGGTTCCCCCAATCACCATACGAAACACAATAGCATTCTACTATTTCACGCCGGTTGCTGTGGGGATCTAGTACTTCCCCAGTGCGAGCTGGCCCGATTCTAGTGTGGTAAGAAACTAGTCTTAATAAAGAGTGACCTTTTGTATGACACCCCGTAGCGCTTCTAACCAAAAGCGCAACCATACCATAGGGTATTCGTTGATTGCTATGGGTGTGAGTGGTTATAACTGAGATTTAGGAAATTTATTTATTATAACAAGTTATTTAACTTGTTTCCTTATAACCATAACCATGGATAAGTGCTATTTGCTGTATTAGGTAGATGGGATGAAAGCACAATAAATTAACACATCGCATCAGTATATTGTAAATAAAAAATGTACCGAAACAAACTTTACGAAGTGTTATTTCCTAATAAAAAAAAGTGTAACGACAGAAATGTTTTCACTACAGAGCATATAAACTTTATAACGTACTTTTTTTTTTTTTTTTATGTCATCGCTGGCAAATGAGCTGGTGGTTCGCCTGATGGAAAACGATCACAACCGCCTATGAACATTCGCAAAGGTAGTGCCTCTGCGAATGCGCTGCTCGCTTTTAGTGGCTAAGGGAAAGGAAAGGATTCATGACAGGAAAGAAGGAATGGACTGGGACGGGTGAGGAAAAGGAAATAGGCCTCCGGCTCCCCCACTCACCGTACGAAACACAGTGGCATGCCACTATTTCACGCCGGTTTTCTGTGGGGGTGTGGTACTTCCCCGGTGCGAGCTGGCCCAATTCGCGCCGAAGCGTGCTCGACCCCCACAATACTAGCTGCGCCCCACGGTTTCACCCGCGTAAGTCCGTATCCCGTAGGAATATCGGGATAAAAAGTTGCCTATATGTAATTCCAGTTGTCCAGCTGTCTACGTACCAAATATTTTTACAATCGGTTCAGTAGTTCTTGCGTGAAAGAGCAACAAACGCACACACATGATTACAAACTTTCGCATTTATAATATTAGTAGGATTTTCTGATGGAGGAATTCCACACAATACATTTTAAAAGACATAAATTAATAATTTTTTTTTTTATTAATTTGCTACGTATGCATAGCTGCGTATACACGTATACGAGAACTTAACAATTCTCAATTTTAAACAACAATATACTCCATGCCTGTGCCAAAAACCCGATCATGGAAAAACACAACTGCGTGCAAATTTCATATTATTTCACACTGTTAGTGGCAACACTAAATGCTAATTGGCACTCAGCTGTTCTGCGAGCAAACATTCAATTAAATTGATTTGAGCGAAAACTGCGGTAAAATGTCACTGGTGTTTCAAACAGAATGGTTCGGTTACATGGGTCTAATTGTAGCATTGTTGTGGGTTCCTGTACACACGTAAATAAACAATAATTGATTGTAATTATTTGTACACGTTTAGGCTTAACATTGTGTTATGTTATTTGTCAATAGACGGATCGTGTTGTGTTGTTGGAATGAATTGTAATAGGTTATTGTGGATGTAATGTATATAGTCCATTGTTTTGGTTAGACACCTTTTTACATTAATATTATAAAGAGAAAACTTTCGTATTTGTAACGTTTTCATACAAAACTGCTGGACCGATTTCAATAACTTTTTCGCCATTGGAAAGCTGCAACTTCACTGAGTGACATAGGCTATAATACTTAGTCTGGCCATAAATACTGTTACACTTAATTATAAAAAAATATTACATTTGAATTTCGAATCTGTCA
>NC_052126.1:3843338-3849342 GCF_012273895.1 Zerene cesonia
GTAATAAATGTTATTTGCAGTTAACAATTTTCTTTTTTCTTTATTACAATATTTATGGCAAGACTAGGTATATGTGCCATGGGCGAACAGACTGTCTTGAATATTTTTGTTGAACGGTTTATTAACTTATTAAATTATATGTATTATATCATTGAAATTTAAGTTTTTGGCTACCCAGACGGAGCCGGGGTGTGCAGCTAGTCCTACTAATATTATAAATGCGAAAGTTTGTAAGGATGTGTGTGTGTTTGTTGCTCTTTCACGCAAAAACTACTGAACCTATTGCAATGAAATTTCGTACGTAGATAGCTGGACAACTGTAATAACATATGGGCAACTTTTTATCCCGATATTCCTACGGGAAACGAACTTTCGCGGGTGAATCCGCGGGGTGCAGCTGGTATACTATATAGCTTATATCATTCGGCAAGAAGATTAGAAGAAAGATACAGATTTCTTACGGTAAACGAATTTTTTATGTAGATTTTTGTTTCGAAGTATTACAAAGATACACATTAAAGCACAAATGTTTCCTATTTATAACATTTGTTTAGATATTTCTTATAGGTAAGGTTTAATAACTTTGCGCGTAAATCAGTTATCTACAATTACTTTAGTACGAATACTGGAGTAAACAACTAATTAGTCGGACTCATTTATAATTTCATGATTTGTTTATGAGTTACCAGTAAAAAAATGTTTCCTTTACGCCATTTCTTATAAAAATTATGTAACATCTTAAAAAAATATTAATGTTATACAGACAATAAACACCTCAATATCTTCATTCATCTATTAAACTACAGCTATTTAGCTAGCTAGTTGTAAACACACAGTCATAGCATATAGAATTTATTATTAGGACATTCGAGAAATTTTTAACACAATAATTTTTTTATAATTGTTTTAATTTTATTACAGAATACAATAGAAATAGTTTTTTTACACATGCAATAAATTAATGAATGCGATAAATAATTTAAGTGTTTTACAAACCCAAACAGAATAATGGATCCTACATAAACAACGCGTTTTCAAAGACAATTCAATCTTTAACTAAAATATTCGTTGTCATAACATTTTTCCCACAAAATATCGTTCGCAGACGACAATTTTTAGAGTAAATGTTTGCATTCAATTCTTATATACATGTAGTTACTTCTACAGGCGAGAAAACAGTCCACGTTCTTCGAAATCTCGATGGTTCTAGACTTTCATAGAAAATAAACGAAATATTTAACTGTAACGATAGGGAACAACAGCATAACACTAGATACACAATACATAAAGTTTGCCTTAAGTTTTACATAAACAAGCTCTCCCTAGAATCGCGTTCATTGTTAGTTTTCGGACTAAAGTTTTCAATGTTGTGGGTCTAAGCGAAGTAGGTCACATTAGGATATCTATAGCTCCTTGTTTTTATTAAAAAAGTATTGTTTAAATTTTTAGTATTACAGCATTATATTATATTTAATGTATGTAAATAAATATACTCACTCAAGTCATAATTAATCATTCGATTCTCGAAATACCAGAACACGTAGGAAGGCGGCTCGGTGGACCTCTTCACGACGCAAACCAGCTTCAACATGGAACCTTCGTGAATTATTTTCTCAGATTCACCAACTATCTCGGCGTAGGCGGCTGTGGGAAGGGTTTTGTTAATAATTACGTATAATCCTACTATCCTACTAATATTATAAATGCGAAAGTCTGTAAGGATGTGTGTGTGTTTGTTACTTTTTCACGCAAAAACTACTGAACCGATTGCAATGAAATTTGGTACGTAGACAGTTGGACAACTGGAATAACATATAGGCAACTTTTATCCCGATATTCGAACGGCGGGGCGCAGCTAGTAATGTTATAAGTTCGAATTTTAGTTGACATTAAGATACAAGTTTTCCTCAACTATAGCAATATTTAGTTTTTGTTTTATACAGCTATCCGCCCGCGGCGTTTCCCGCGTAGTCAAAGGACAAGTTAGACAATTCCGGGGTTTTTCAAGCACAGGTATTTTTCACTTGAAATTCCGGGATAAAATAAAAAGCATTCCATGTCCTGTTCTCAATCTCTGTACTAAATTTCATCCAAGTTGTCTCGGTAGGTAGTTCCGGAGATATGCGCGTTCAGACAAACACACTTTACGTATTAATAAAGGTGATTGTTTTCTATGCCAGGAGTTTTGGATAAATAGATATTTAACAAGATAATGATACAAACAAACAAACACAATTTCGCAATAATAACAATATTAGCACCACAGATCTGTGCCTACATCAATTGTCTCGCAAATATTTGTTTAATTGAAAACGAATTAACATGTAGAAGATACAAACTTTCATTCAAACTTAATATACATTTATTTTAGTACCAGTATGTTTATATAAATATTGGATAACTGAAAACTTTCTAAGCGACGGCATCCATTTAAATTAGTCCCGAATATATTTAGCTTGAAACAACAAGACTTTTATAGCGACGGGCAATTTCATTTTTAATATAAATACCTACTTATAAAACACTTTTGTATTATCTTAACGTAATTAGCCGCGGAACTTCAGTTTGATGTTCTGTTTTTCAGAATATCAAATAGAATCAAGATATATAACTTCTGATATATAGCGAATACAGAGTATCAGAAATAGGGACACATGTGAAACTTTATTTAACTCATTCGATCCGATAACGATGACGTATTAATACGTTATAATAAGTATATACGATAGTATTTAGTTTATTGATTTTATTTGATATTCAATATACAAACTGCGGAGAAATAAGTAAAGGTAGTTCACAAAGAACGATTTCTGCATGACCTTTGACATGTAACATCTTAGTCCTGTAACCACGCACGCTGTAAAGTGTTCGAATCGTTGGCTATATAATGAATAAGTCGCATTTAAAATCCGTTAAAATGTCTACACTCTAAAAGTATATGCGATGCCTGATTTTCAAGGGCTTTTTTTCTCTTACTTTTAAAGTAATAATATTTTGGTCAATCTTGAACTTTAATAATCCACAATTAGAGTTCAAATTTGTTAAGAATATTTCGCTGATTCACTGCAGTAAGTTATACAACGCCAGTATACTGCATAATGTAAGTCTCAGAACTCTAAAATGGAAGTCTTTGATTCTTTAAGTATATTATTTTAGTTCATCTTTACAACAACTCTTTTTTATATGATAAGTCTTTACTGATACAGGTTCTTGTCTTTAATAAATAGAAATATTGAATTGTAGATATAATTGGTAGAACTTTCTCACTGCATTTAATAAGTAGACTGCCTGAGTATTACTAGCAGTAATTAATACAACAAAAACAGTACATAAACATTCCCACTTTCTTTCTTTCTTTCTTTCTTTCTTTCTACATGACATCTTAAATTAGTACCAGACCAGTGGCTCTCTACAAAAACTCCACACTATCCGATAAGTGTCGAATATCGTATTGTGTAAAAAGACCCGAAGAATTTTATTTCATAGGAAAGGGAGGACTTGGCATTATTTATTCAAATGGCTCTCATATATTGTAATAGTGACACGCAATTTGACGAATTTCATATAACAACGTATTTCTGAATATGATATCGTCAAAATAACTGTTTTAGTATGGACTAGATGTTTCAGATTATTAGGCCTCCTATATTTATTTATCTATTTTTATATACGTACTAGCTTCAGCCCGCGTTGAATTAGGGCATTTACAAAATGACTGAGTTATCCCAAGGGAGCATTTAATCGGTCATATCACCCAAGTCAGCTCATATTCTGTCTGTATACCAAATATGATTAAGATCAGCGTGATTGACGGACAGTCATCCAAACAAACAAACTTTCTCATTTATAATAGTAAGCGTGATATATAAACTACCTTATAATATTATAAACGCGAATGTTTGTTAGCTCGTAAGCAATATTCTTTCACGCGAAAACAGCTTATCATATCTGTATGGGATTTGGTACGAAGACAGATTATAGTCCGTATTAACACCTTGGCTTTTTACCTGGGTACTACACGAGTGACGCCGCGGGCTAGTATAAAGAGGAAACATATTTTATTTTTTTGTATGTATGGTTCTATGTTTAACCAAAACTACTGGACCAATTTCAAAAAGTCACTATTAGAAAACAGCATTTTTACTGACCGACATAAGACGTAATATGAACCACTAGTATAATATATACGAGGCTAAATATAATGAAAGAACTAGATTGAAAAGATTTATATATGTAATTAATGTTTATAAAGTTGTTTATAACATAATATTTAGGTAAAAACATAATAATTTTGAGTTCTATTAAGTGCGGGTGTATTAAAAAAATCAGATATAAAGAAACTTCAAACTTAACTAAATATGAAAAAAATAAATTGGCGCAAACTTGTGTAGTAAGCTAAGACAGAGTTTGGGTCGTGAGGCTTTTTAAGAAGAGAGAAGTTTAATAATCCCTACTTATATAATAAATCTTATGTACCTCGGTCCGCCGATTTTAAAATTTAGTCTTATAGAATTAAATGTTTGACAATTTCGTCTCTTCTTCACACCTAAACCGCTTAACCGGATAAGATAAACTTTGGTATAAAAATAGTTTGAGACCCAGGCACAAAGGATAATATAAGTACTGAAAACCACCTTGAACTATGGGGGTATAACTCTGGACTGACTTTTTCTTTCTTTTAATAAGCAGGCGAAACCGCGGGGACCCAACAAGAAATAACAATGTCTGTTTCAGTGTATTAAAATAAATTCTCATCAATCTCTCAATAATTAACAAATAACTTATTTATGAAGTCTCCTTTTGACCAATCCGCCTTATTGAAGTATTTTATAAATTTAATTATAATAAAACTAGCGGTCCGCCCCGGCTTCGCCCGTGGTACATATATAGCCTATAGCCTTTCTCAATAAATGAACTATCTAACATTCGAAAAAATTTTCAAATCGGACAAGCAGTTCCTGAAATTAGTGCGTTAAAACAAACAAACTCTTCATATAATATTAGTATAGATAACAAATAACTGCAAACACTAAGAGATTTTCTTTTACCTCACCGACATATTTCACCAATAATGTATAAAAGAAATCGCCAACTCACCAACAAGAACTAGCTTGAAGAAAATACTCGTTGGCGGGTGTGTCGGGACTTGGCATTCGTAGTACCCCGCGTCCGCTGACGTCGCGAAACGAATGTGTAACGCCCAATCCTGGTGACAGAAATGGTATTAAACATAGGTAAGTACCAGCTGGAATCCCCTCGGATTTATTGTTAGTACATCAAATATTATCCTAGCGAAGCATAGACACATCTAGTAAACCAAAGTACAAAAAAGTGAAACACGTCCTTGTTATATAATATGTAGTATTGGAAAAAATGTTTTGAAACGTAAAAAGTTCTAATAGTATATTTTTAAATTGGTCGAACATTTTCTGAATTAAATCGTGATCAAACAAACAGATTTCTTTTATGTCGTGTTCGCTTCATGTTTTATAATCCCTTAAAGTTTAGGTTTCACAGCATTAAAAAAAATTATGATGTATTCTGATTTGATAGTGTGTTGAAAATGTGATGCTACATTGAATTATATCTCATGCGGTGCGGATGCGGTCGACAATTTTTTTTTAAATATTCTTCAACCAAAACAATAATTCAATAGTGATTAATTTTGTCAGTCCAATGAATTTACTTTTGCAAATTGCGTATTCCAATTTTTGAAAATACGCATTTAACGTAACGTGCGCATGTGTGCGTACGATCCTGTGTACCGACAGTACCCGTCGAGACCATTCAATCAATCATTATTTACATGTGTGCGTGCATCAATTATTACGCTTCATTATATTTAGTATAATTAAGGAAACAACGCTCTGCTATATCAAAAATACGTTATTCTTACTTAAATTTTAATCACCGCGATACTGTCGACAAGTAAAACAAAAAGCTATATCGAACTTCAGAAAGTAATCAGAGATTATTGAACGGATTTATCGTTTATTGTTTTAAT
>NC_052126.1:3850342-3902175 GCF_012273895.1 Zerene cesonia
ATGACAGATTCGAAATTCAAATGTAATATTTTTTTATAATTAAGTGTAACAGTATTTATGGCCAGACTAAGTAATTGCCCTCCGTTTCAATATTCTATCGAACTGAAATTATCTCTTGAAAAGTTTTAAATGATCTTCTTATATTCAGGTGTATTGTCAATTTTGTAACGATGAAAGTTAAAAGAAATTATGAGATAATATCTACTTATATATCTACTTATACTTATACTATATCGACGATTTAATAATGAATAATCAATTATTAGGCGTATTACATTTACATACAGGATAGAGAAAAGGGATATTTCCATTTCTGATATTATATCATTCCTCTTCTCTTTTCATACTCTTTGATCAAGCATTTATTTATCGAAGTATATTTTTTATTTTGCAAATCGTCCAATGAATATAATTTTAATATGGGAGTTGAGCAGGTTTCAGCCAATTCGGGCTGCTTATCCCGGAAAGGTACTACACCCCCCACAGAAGAGCGACGTGAAATAGTTCTAGTGTTGTGTAGAGCCGGAGACCAGTATCTTCTTCCGTCCATTTCGTTATTCCCGCTGTTAAACTTTCCTTATTTCTAACCTCTTAAAAGAGGGCAGAGTGCCTCTGCGAATGTTTATGAGCGGTGGTCTTATAGATCACTAACCCTCAAGCGAACTATCAACTCAGTTGACGTAAAGAAAAGTTAGATTATTGATTCATGTCTGTCTCAGCCAACGGACGATATGTTATCGACCTTTTGCGCTCTGCCCAGCGGTTTTAGATTTTACTATTCATTAAAAGACCGTTAATAACACCTAATAATAAATCAATAAATCCATAAATCAAAGTTAAAGCTAAAGACAAAGAGTAAGAGAATGAGAATCAACAAAAAGATAGCATTATAAATTGCCGTCATATTTAGTACATAGGGATTCCGCTAGTACAAAGTTAGGATAAAGTTGCTAAGGAGAGTTATTCGGGAGTTATTCTTAGTACAAGTTATGTTTATTTATCATGTTTTAGGCTATTCCTCAATATAACATCGATACCACGTTTATTTGCAAGGCCGATTGAATTTTTACGTCATGATTCAATTCACAAAAATAAAATACTTAGTACTTACATAGATTTATTCTGTAACGAAACAGCAAGTTTTTAAGATTGCTATCATAAAGATTATAAAGGACGAGTAAAATAAACAATATTCTCATTGTATGTGTACCTTTATTGTTATTTTATTTTTTTTTTATACTTGTAACTTCGTATTTCGAATAAACATCTTTTGTCGAGGTTTTCTACATTTTATTTTATTTAAGTTGTTTGATCACAGTAAAAGTTATTACTCAAAGTTAGTATATTACACATACATGTCTCATGACTTTGTATTAAATTTTTGCATGTAAATCATACATATATTAAGTCTTATAGACCTATAAAATTATGCTTTGATTTAAAAAATAGCTTCGAAAAATATTCTTAATTTTCTTCGTCGATACTTGACTAGACTTGAAGTAAGTATATTTATCGTGGGATCACACTTCGTGTATATTTATTGTAAAATGTTTACATATTACATATAAACATAATACACAAATTCGAAATACAGCTTCTACCATGAATTGATTAAAATAACCGTTTTTTTTTACTAATATTAATAATTATTTTGTAAATTTGCATTAATATTTTCTAGCCTATATTAAATTATTATGTAACGTATATAATATGCATAATTTTCTCATTAAATTATTATAAAATATTACATAAGCGGCAAATTGTATATTATTACATTAAATGATTTTATTCAGCTGGGGAAGTTACCAGGACAATGTTCCATACAAAATCAATTTTAATAAAAAAAGAAATGTTCTTTTAAAAAGGCAATCGAAACTCCATCTCAGTATTGCTAGAAAATAATGCACTGTATCAATATGGATTACAGTTCAAAATTGCTTACCTTAACGTGTCTTCCGTGAGCTGAGAAGAATCTGCTATCCGCACTATACGTCACTAAGCCGACAGATAATAATGAGTAGTCTTTCCGCCTTATCCACGTCACCTGAAACATTGTTCTCGATTTAGTATGTTTTAAGACAGAGGTTAAATCTTGTGATATTTACTAGTAGATTAAAGCAATTTTGTTTTCATTGGAAATATAATAAGAATTATAAACAGTATATCCTAATTCCTATATTATAAATGCGAAAGTTTGTAAGGATGTGTGTGTGTTTGTTGCTCTTTCACGCAAACACCACTGAACCGATTGCAATTAAATTTGCTACGTAGATAGTTGGACAACTGGAATATCATAAAGGCAACTTTTTATCCCGATATTCCAACGGGATACGGACTTACGCGGGTGAAACCGCGGGGCGCAGCTAGTAATCACTATTGTTAAGTATTCAGGAGTGAGTACTACGTATGTTATTCTTTATGATAACACCTAAGTTCCATTCATATCAAATCAAATCAAATCAAATCAAATCAATATCAAACCATTTCAGAGATTAGTAGCAATCAATCTGGTCATTCAAAAAAATACTATTAATCATTATTTTTTATTACTTGGCTGTAAATGTTTTTTGTTATGTAAGAGACACATTTAATTCGACTAAAATAATGAACTAAAAAGTTCTTATGCAAAATAAGCAATTGTTTATTTTCGATTTTGAGTAGATACGTCCTGTCATCAAATAGTTTGTTCAAGAAAATAAATGATATTTACCCTGATCGTATTAACACAGTACAAATAAGAAAATCATACAGTAAATGTATACTATTTCTGATAAAATAGACAATTCTATTGAATATCTACATGTTGTAAACAAAACTCAGTCTTATTTTAAGTACACAAAATAAGAAATTCGCTTAAAAGCAAACAATGAATGGGCAATATATTTCTGTTACAAGACAGATATGACCTTTTGGGAGACTTTAAAGGTTTTCTCTTGATGCTTATCCAATTTAATGTTCGTTAAAACAGACATATAAAATGTTTAGGTTTTGTAATAAATAAAATATCATTTGTTGTTATTGAGTTTATTTAGATGTTATTATATAAAACAATCGCTTAATATAAGCTAGACGATATTTTATTTTTCAGCCGACTTCCCAATTACGAAAGAGGTTCTTAACAGACTGAGATTTCTTTTAGTTTTGTTATCGCTTACTTTGTGGGTTTTCAACCGATCGACGTGATTTTTTTGTATTTGATAGGGAATGTTTGTCATTTGGTTACATTTTAGAATTGAATTTAGAAAATGTTTGCTGCTTTGCTAACAGGGAGACCTTTTTGCTACTTTTACTGTTTTTATGTTTTTAGTTTTTAAATTGTGGCACATAAAAGTATTTTTGTATCTATTTCTATTACAAGTTTTAATATAATACTGGCTGTGCCGTGCGGTTACACCCGCGTAAGTACGTATCCCGTAGGAATATCGGGATAAAAAGTTGCCTGTTATTTTATTCCAGTTGTCCAGTTGTCTACGAATCAAATTTCATTGCAAACGGTTCAGTATTTTTTGCGTGAAAGAGCAACAAACACACACACATCCTTACAAACTTTCGCATTTATAATATTAGTAGGATGGATATTGACGTCTATCTTTTTTCTATAAAAGAGCGGGCAATCGAACTGGCGGGTCACCGGATGAGGCGATCACAACTCATAAGCATTCAAAAAGCATTCATCTAAAACACATTTAAGAAATATTTCCAAAGCAAAAGAATTGAAGTATTACAATTAGTTATTAATCTCACAATAAACGTTATAAGTAATGCTATTTCATCAAGAACTTTATCTAATTAACTGTTGTCGAATCATCGTCTTTCACCGTAATGTTGCAAATGATATAAAAATAAAAATTACAATAACGAAAACAAAAAATTACTTACCGTGTTCTCAGTTATATCGCTAACTTCACAATGCAATATAGCGGTTGTTCCTATCTGAGCTATAACTGTTGTACAATTCTCAGTCAAAAATATACCATTTTTACTACTTTTAGCACTTAATTTATTCATAGCTGATGCAGTTGAATCTCTATACATTTTCTTTACTTTATTTAATGATTTCGACATTGCTGTTTCATCAATTTCTATTACTACTTCTTTATCTGATAATCTGTCGTATTTGTGATGTTTATCATGTTTAATTTCTTTACTTTCTTCGATTATATTATCTATGTTATCTAAATTATCTGCGTAATCATTATCTAATTGAGTGGCGGATAGTCGAAGAGGTTTCGGTAGTTTTGGATGTGTAGTGCTGTACGCACTCATTGTGTAGGTATTTGTATGCTCCTCCACGTCTGCTGTTGAATACGTTGTAGGTTCAATTGTCGTGCTAGTTGACGTCGTCCTTCGTCTATGACCTGTTAAATGACAAACTTATTAAACATTTTCTATTTTCATATGATGAATGACGTAAAAGAGGATTGGGAGCCATCGATCAATTATAGTGACTTGCTTTCTTGGTTTTATTAAACTCGCCAATCTGTTAAAGTAGTTACAATCATAACTCAACAAGACTGTGATTCAAAATATAATGATCGTTAAATGAGGACCTGCAAAGTAATTGGGTTAAATTGTAATTTAATATTAATGAAAATAGACTGAATAATTTCAGTGGCCCCTCGTATTTTCAGTTATTATTATAAATTAATTTACTAATAACACAACTTGTTTTTATTAAATATTTCATTATTTTTATTCAATCTCACGCATAATTTTCAACATTATTTAACAGCTTAGTTGTGATCGTGCAAAATTAAATTACTGTTTATATAATTTCTAGAACCTTCTGACACGACTAAAACAATAGGTATCTTGTTTTAGTTGTGTCGAAGTAGTTGTGTCTTTTCGAAGTCTTACGTGGGTATAAGACATTGTCATCATCATCATTCATACTCTTTATATGTTCTATTGTATTTTGGAAACTATTTGTCAGTGCTAAATAGCGTCCTACTATTATACATACTATTATATATTCAGTATACGATATATATGAGTACGTTTATATTAGAGGTTTGAAAGGAAATAGTTTCGAATTTGTATTAGACCACGTGTCGCCGCTTTTCTCCCAATATTTACGTAAATGATATTGACACTCGCGACTAAATCGCAATGGATGCACTATAAAGCGCGATCACTCGCTTAGTGCAAGACGATGTCCATGCATTGCAAGTAATGTATAATGTTCAATCTGTTTTTCTTTGCGTCGTTTTCATCATAATAATGGGTGACATATATATTGAGCCTCGCCCACAAGGTCCTCCTAACCTCTTTCATTTGTTCATTTCCTAATTACAATGTCATTGAAAGGACGTTGGTTTTATAGAAATATACAGGTAAACATATTTTGTCATTTCTTAATACGCAACGAAAAATTCTCTGGCGTTTTTTTAATTAACATGCCCTGTCAATGATATCAACTCCAATTAGGTAAATGAATGTTTTATCATTAATTGTATTAAATTTGTATTTTAATTATACGGTTCACGATTCCTTGAGTTGATTGAGTGGTATTCAGTTTTATTCATTAATTATATCCACGTCTACAGGTTCATTATTACCGGAATATAATACTTTTTTTATTAATGAGGGTTGGAACATTGAAGTGTTCTTTCTCAAGGTTTGACTCGTTGGAACTGTAATTACGACGGCTATTAAGGGGTTATTAGATATGTGATTTATTTGGTAGTTTATAAAAGATTTAAATAAGTATCACGTTAAATATTTTTGATATAGAGATTGGAGCAAGTAAATTCTATTAATGTGTGTTTGTTTTTACGTGAGCAATATTTAGAAATTAAATGAATGAATGAAGCTTTACTGTAGACATCAAAAAGACAAAATACAAAAATAGGCACAAATTGCACAATAGGCGACCTCATGGCCATCTCTTCCAAGCAACTCAAATAACAAATAATTTAATCTCGCTAAAATGTTAATAATTAATAAATTACGTACTTACGTTTTCACCTTATAAATGGTGTTCTAACTTAAACGAATTTTGTTCATTCAATGAGAATGTATTCAAAAATTTTCATCATACGTGTTCCTTCAAAAATTAAAATGGTTGAGTAATAAATAATTGCCTTAGTTTAATCAAAAGTACTTTATAGTGAACTAGAAAAACTAAGAAATTTGTTATTATCTTGCAACGCAATTAAATACTTAAGTCCATAATTACTTCCTTTTCATTTATTACTATATTTTGTTAACGATTTAAAATGATGATAATAAAATAGCTGTTTTTTGTTTCCAAAACTATACAAAAGACTTTTATGCTTTCGACAATTAAGTCATTAATTGGTTCAAATTGGTTTTTCATCCACAAACTATTATAATAGTTTTATCTGACTCAAAATTATTATTTACGTTATTGTATGGATCAATATTAGTCTATCTTGTCATGTACATTGTAACATATAAATTTTTACAAACATTGCCAACTCCGCAGAAATGCTTACGATAAATATCCTTAATATTATTATTATTATATGAGATTATAATATATTATAGATAAGATTATATGTAAAGTATACATGAAACCTCTAAACACATTTCTATATAAATATACTTTTGAGTTATATTGTTTTCACACGTTTGGTTTATTGTCTGGAAGTGATTAATAGTAAGTGACCGCCACTTGTGATGTATGTTTTCAGTAGTTTTGTTTCATTGTATCAATGCTTGTTTGTATATCAATATATAATATAATAGTATAAAATCAAATAAAAACAAATAAGTCTGAATCTTCGAGGCAATTTTATCGACAAATGGATTTGAACCACAATGATAGTGTTTTTGGAAATCATTATTACTATTATTATTATATAAGACTAGCTGACCCAGCGAACTTCGCAACGCCATTGACCTTTTTTAGAAACATTTTGTCTGTATTTTTTATCTTTTAAACCTTCCCTGGACTATTATGAATGCATCAATATCATAATCGACCCAGCCATTCCCGAGTTCTAGCGAGACTAACGAACAGCAATTGATTGTTATATATAAGAGAAGAAGATACTAAGAATGAGAAATAAAACTTACCCTTTTTATGGTGTCTTGTAAAATTACCAAATACACTGCCTAACCTTTGCTGGTTTCTAGTTGTGCACAACTCTAACGATGTCAAATCGTTCGGATTCTGTGTAACAAATATGGAAGACCTCTTCGACTCCATAGCACCTGTGTTCACTAACAATTCAGCTTCGAGTAACAGAACAACAGTGGCATAGAGTAGCTTTAGTTCTTTACAGCAAAACATTGTTTTGGCACTAGCGTTCACATACCGCACTTAAGTTTATAGTCATTATTGTGTTTATTTGACTTTTTGCTTGGTGTTATCTCGATTTTCGCAGCTTCTGCATTCTGAAACAAGATGAGATATACTTTAATATTATGTTGTATCTACCTTATTACACGTTTTTATATTGTACTGAAAAGACAATAGTATAGAACCCATAGCTAAAAAGCGTGGTTAGTGTGGGTGTAATAAATTAATTTATGTTTAAAATTAAAAAATATGATAAATCGACATGTCACTATGATATTATTACAAACTAGCTGCGCCCCGCGGTTTCACCTGCGTAAGTCCGTATCCCGTAGGAATATCGGTTAAAAAGTTGCCTATATGTTATTCCTGTTGTCCAGCAGTCTACGTACCAAATTTCATTGCAATTGGTTCAGTAGTTTTTTGCGTGAAAGAGTAACAAACACACTGACATCCTTACAAACTTTCGCATTTATAATATTAGTGGGAAGTAGGATAATAGGATTGACACCCGGCCATACATTATCGCAATAAAGATGAACATAGCGCAATGGTAGCAAGCGCATTTAACTTCATACGCAAGGTAGACTGTCTTTTCACTTCCTACAAAATTTCTACTTATCTATAACTACCCTCGCATACATTCATTCAAATTAAACAAAAAGTAAAACGCAAACGAATATTTGACATATTGCAGATTTGTTACGATTGATTCCATATTATTTATTGCGTCCCATTTTTCAGTTATATTTCTATTTTTAAATAGTGAACATTTTAAATCGCTTTAAATTCCGCTGTCGCTTCGAACTCACTCCACAAAACCTAAACAAACACGTACCGAATATTGTTTCACGGTTCCCTTCCCTCACAACTATTCACTTAAACCATAATAAATTCAACGTGGCCTTATCAAACTATTGACAAATAATACAGTATTCTGAAGCAATTTACCCGTAATTGCGGTAAATTTATCAAATTTGACTGAGGTGTGTTTATTCGATGATATAAAGCTGTAAGGTTTGTTTGAAGGCGCTAATCTCAGGAACTATTTGACTCAAGTGTAGGCTGAATGATATGAGTGTAGAGTATATTTGAACGCGCGTATATATAGAAATACTAGACCGATTTAAAAAAATATTATAAGGTTTGATATCTGAGTGCTATAGGTTAGATATGTACCATGGGCGAAGCCGAAGCGGATAGCTAGTTTGATGTAATTACAGTTGGCGCAATGATTATCCCTAAATTCTATATTATCTATTAATGATATCTTATTAAAATAATTATAGTACATATATATGGAAAAACACTCAATAGATTTTGATGCGAGTTTTTTAATCAATAGAGCGATTCAAGAGGTAAATGTGAAACATAATTGGACATGAAAATATTTTGCATATTTTAAGGAATTTTGGTACCTAAGTTAAATTTGATTTTAAATGTAAATATTTTGAAAACGCTACAGAGTAAATTTAGCCCAATCGTCGCCGGAACAAACGGGTTTTTATAGATAAACTTTTCTGAAGGTTGCAGTAAACCGAAAATCCTTCCATTCCTTCCATTTCTCGATATAATCTAAACTCACAAACCATAATAACGTTAAATTATCCTAATATTATAAATGCGAAAGTTTGTAAGGATGTGTGTGCGTTTGTTGCTCTTTCACGCAAAAACTACTGAACCGATTGCAATGAAATTTGCTACGTAGACAGCTGGACAACTGGAATAACATCTTATAGGCAACTTTTTATCCCGATATTCCTACGGGATACGGACTTACGCGGGTGAAACCGCGGGGCGCAGCTAGTATCTGAACAATGATACAATAGCTGTACTAAATCAATAACGTATTACGAAACATAATATTGTTCACATCGAGCGATATAATAACAATTGAGAATGGCTCATGTGCACCGATTAAAGACAATTATCGTTATAACAGTTAGGTAACTGGTTAAATAACGGTATAACGTTAATTCGTGATCATGTAGACAAGGCTTTAGTGAAGTTACCATACGTGAAAATACTAAAACCTGTACCTATAATATTTAGTTGAGGAGTAGGTTTGTTTGGACGAGATCATATCAGGAATTAATGATCCAAGTTATAAAATATTTTTTGTAACATTGATGCGTCTGTATAGCAGTGGCATATAGCAGTGGTGACTCAGTGGTGATGACCTCGGACTTCAAAATCGATAAGACGGGGTTCGAGACCAGGGGAGCGTGCGGGTAATAAACTGACCCACACCACTGCTCGAAACGGTGAAGGAAAACATCGTGGGGAAACGGGCATGTCTGAATCAAAAATTCTAGTGCAGGTACTTGATCAGCCTGGTGGATTATGGCCTGGACTCTCATAGGAGCCCTGTGTCTCACCAGTGAGCACATATTATATGGGCTGATGATGATGATTGATATGTCTGATTTTTCATAAGACACAAAAATAAAAAACAACAATAACATTTACAGGCTAAATACTACATTTGAATGGGACCTCTTCGGGTGGTATCAGATTTCAAATAAAAAAGGATAACCAAAATCGGCTCACCCAGTCGGAAGTTCTGAAGTAGGAAAGCCAATAAAATACAATCGAATTGATTACTTCCTCCTTTTTCAAGTTAACTAAATGCGCCGAATTCAAAAATTTAAGGAAATTTCGCTACGAAATGCTACGAAGTGCTACGTACTGCTACAAAGCTTGTAAAGTTACCGATTTTTAACCATACCAACAATTTAACATAACCACCCATAACAGCATTTTATGATTAGATTTCCGTAGACTATATTTCGCTGCTTGTTTGCTGAGGTCTTATATTTGTTGAATACCTATTTTTTGATGTTAAATTACGTGCTTATTTAACATCAAAAAATATTATAGTATATCTAAATAAAACATACGCAGCTCCTACATGTCTGAGCAGAATTATCTATACCATTTTTATTATGCGAAAGTTACTCTGACTATGTATTTCCTCTTTAGGCTTAAGCTACTGAACTGATTCGGAAGAAATTTGGGGCATACATTAGATTTTCGAAATCTCACGGGAAAAGTACATCTTTTCCTTTGACTATTAAAGCTAAATTGTGGATAGATAGATACCTGCAGAATCCAGTTGTCGGATCTCTTACTAATCGTAGGCAAGAAAAGGAATGGCCGACAAAGCAATTAGCGCGAAATCTGAACGGCTGGCAAGAAAGGAAATTTCTTTTTAAATTGTCCCTCTGAATCGAACGCTTCATTACTTTCAATGAATTTTAATGTCACACGGAATTTAAGGGTGTAGATTTCTTTATGCCTGGGTTTTTATTGAACGTTGAAACAATTAAGGGGTCAATCGTGCGTTTCACGTAATTTTCAATCGACTTCAATAAAAGGAGGAGGTTATCTAGTCGAATGTATTTTTTGTGTTTGTTACCACATGACTTTTGTCTGGAAGAACTGATTTTTATGATTCTTATTTTATTTGAAAGCAATTGCCTACCATGTGGTCCCATTTAAATTTGATAGAGAATATTTTCTCTTTACCATCAGACAAACCACCAGCTCCATTGCCCGTTCTAGCATAACAAAAAAGAACATTAACGTGTGTTAATGTTCTTTTTTGTTCACAGGGTTGTGATTTAATAATGACGTACCTTATTTTTTTAATGACAAATACTTTAATACCTTGTAACCCGCCAGGTAACAACAAAATTAGTTATTCTTCGTCGTCTTGATATTTGGAGCTTCAATTATATTTATTTAGATCTGTTGCTATACATGTAAAATCGTTAACAGTGATGGATTGTATTTTGATAGTACCGATCGATGCGTCTTAATTAATTTTTAGTGCTATTGGATATATATTTTTATTAAAGGAATACTGAAATAAAATAGTTATGATTGAATAATTTGGACGTATCAAGAGGCGATTTGCATAAATATGTTATTGGAGGTACGGTATTTGAAATATTGGTGCTTCTGTATAATTAGGGTCAAAATTTCATTTTGGATTTCGCGGTCAATGTAGCTTATATAGCTTATATTAGCGACCCCATCACCATTTAAAAGAAAGATTTATTCCTAACCATTTAAAAGACGGAACGTGTAGAGGCGCTTCCCTTACAAAGGTTTGTAAGGGAAGCGCCGAAGCATTGGTGGTAGTGATCGTTTACCATCAGACGAACCACCAGCTCAGTTGCCCGCTATAAAATAAAAAAAAAAGTTTAATTAATAATCCATGATGTTTATTTATTTGTTCGTCATGGCTCTAAACAAAGTAAATTAAACTGAATACTACTACTTAAACAATTAAACAATTGGCTTTCTTTCGCTATATAGCGATTTCTTCCAGACAACCAGACTGTGAGAGAGAAATTGAATACAGGAGAGGAGTAAGGCAGAGCATAAATTTAACACAAAAAATGAAATATATATATGAGGATTATGAGTATGCGCGCATTTTCTACTAAAAAAATAAAATAAAAAGAAAGGATTGGAATCTCATTTGGATCTAGACTTAACAAGTCGCAACATACTTTCGGCGTCTCCCACAAAATAAAGTTATAAAACCTTCTCACGATTCGCAACAGAAAAGCAAAATAGTTTGAATATTTATACACACGCAAGAACTGCCGCAGTACTTAAGTATTCAGTTTTTACGACTCATAAAGCGGATTACGGAATAAATTGATTTAGACCCTTTGAGCTTTTTTGCAGTTTGTTAAACCTTTCATATTAATCGTTGAAGAGGTAATTCGTTCATATAATTTAATTTATAGTTGTACATAATTCAGTAATGCAACAGTTAATTATGATTTATTGTATATAGGGTAATTAAGTATGTTATTTATGCGATGTGCGTAACTAAATAAATATATCTATGAGCAAAATCACGTTCATTTGAGACTATTTGGCGTGTGAGAAACATACACATGGACATAAAAAAGTGTATCACTCAATATGAAAACTAAAACTTCGACGTGGCTTTTATTAATTACTCGCGGTCCGTACCAGCTTCGCCCGTGGTACATATATAGCCTAAAGTCTTCCTCTAATGGGCTATCTAGAACTGAAAAAATTTTTCAAAACGGACCAGTAGTTCCCGTGATTAGCGCTTTAAAACAAACAAACTCTTCTGCTAATTTTCTATCTTTTTGTTAACAATGTTTATATTCTACTGATGTAAATAGATTACCTTCATGGCTGATAAATATCTCTTCCACATAAAATGCTTCATTACGCTAACGTTACCTGAAAGAGATTGTTTCGGAGCGATAAGGCCGCTTGGTTTTGCATCAGTGCAATATAACATTAACCATCCAGCACCTGTTCTCTTTAATTAGCATAGTTTTTGGCAAATTGATAACAAAATACAGAAAAAAATGAATATTTAAAATAACTCTCTCTAAAAACAAAAATAAAAATCATTGTTAGCCAAACGATTTTTTTAATTATTTATTTATACAAGTAACATAAACTTTTTCTTAAAAAAAAGAATTCTTAAAAAAAAGCTATTTCGACACGACCCGCTAGTCTTTTTGCAGACGGCACCAGCCAAATGTCAAAAGGGTAATAAATTTAGAAATTTAAGACTTTTTAATGGATTTTAAACGCGATTTATTCATTATATTATTAAACTAAGTTAAGTTAGTCTCCTCGTGACCACGATCGCTGAAAAGTGTTCGAAATGTTGGGTTAATAATATAATGAATAAATCGCGTTTAAAATCCGTTAAAAAGTCTTCAATTTCTAAACGTATAATGCTCGTTAGCAATGGCTCCTCAATACAAATAAATATACAAAAGACATTCACACCAATATAGTAAAAGAGATTTCGTTAGTGCGTATGCGCTTATCTCTCGAACCATCTGTTTGATTTAAAGTATTTTTGCATTGATAGCCCAATCCTTTAGAAAGATTACGTGCTATGCCAATTTCAATCAATGGCGTAAAAACAAAGTTAAGTAAATATATGTTTTATATAGTTTACTCGCTGATCGCGCAAACAATGTTCTGCCTTTCTCTTATCATTGATTTTGAGACCTACCCGATATGCACTCAAAATTTGATGAGAATCGGTGCAGCCGTTTTGGAGGAGTATGGTAACTAACATTCCGACTGGAGAATTTTACACATATTAGGTTAAAATATTGTGCGCAGTCAAACTTACATATAGGTACTATAACTATCCTATATACTCTTTTAGGTCTCAAGCTACATCTGTAGAAAATTTGATCCAAATTAGTTCATTGGTACGTATGTATGAGACATACAGACATAGTGAGTTTAATAATGTTCTTGCCAGTAGCAAGATAAATTATTCCTGTATAATAAACGATATGTAAAGTTATAATATATGAACGAATACACGAATATAACAGGTTTTTACTCGACCGAAGTTGCGGTGAGCGGCTTTTCATAAATAACAAGGCATCTATTATCGAACAAACCACCGATACAAAATAAATCTATTTTAGTTACATAATTCGTCTGTCAAAATATTATTCAATATTAATTAAATAAACGTTGGGGAAGTTCCAAGCGGCGAATGGACGTCATTCCCTTGAATAAGCTTTGGGTTACAAAAACATCCTAACATCGTATTGTTAGTGGAACTCATGTATAATTCAAAGGTACCTTATCTGTGCATATCGTAGTTGATTCTTATTTTATAGAGATCACACTAATATTAATATGGAAGTTTGTTTGTTTGGACGTTTGTCTGTCAATCATGCTGAAACTAGTGCACGGATTGATGAAATTCTGTATATAGACAGCTTGGGTCAACTAGGTTGACACGATACTTTTCCCGATTAAATGCTCCCTTGGAATAAAACGGGAGTCTTGATATCTGGGCGGAGCAGGGACGAGCATCTAGTATGATCTATTTTAAGGTGGAATTAGCTTTGTAATATTTAGGCTGGTTTTAATATCACGCTGACCATGCATTGATCGGTGCTGACAACCGAAATGTATGAATCTTCTTATGTTATAGCGGGCAATTGAGCTTGAGCTGAATACGCTACCCGCTTTTAAGGGGTAAGGAATAAGGAATAATGCATAAATAAAGATTTTTATCATATTATTATTATTATTATTATAGCGATCCAGTGGTATAAGCTTAAAGACGAGGCATACAAACATTCTCTCTTTTATAGTATGCTGTAAAACAAATACATTCTATTGTGATCGATATCGAGTTTATGAAATAAATGCGTTTGCTCTTATTTGAAAGGCATTGATGATATTATAGTGAAATCTCGTCTCTAACCGCGGTTATTTTATTCTGTCTCGCATAACACGGAATAATATTTCTCACCGCTTTTATCCGTCTTAATTAAAACTATACCATGAATAGAAACGAAGATCTCGAGCTAGGAGGGAACGTATATGATTTCAAATGAGAAATGAATGGTTCCCCAAGAAAGTCGCGCGATGCGAGCAAAATACAAGCTTTGTGGAAACCGAGTTGACCTCCAAATGACTGACTCGAAATAGCATCATTATCGTCAAGTATGAAACTCTGTGCCTCGGTCTGATTACTGCTGTTGAGTATTTTATTAATAGTTGTAGCTAACCTCGTTCCCATTACGGTGACGGAAACGGTGAAGGAAAACATCGTGAGGAAACCGGTATGTCCAAGAATCGAAAGTTTGATGATATATGACATCTGCCAACCTGCACTTGGCTAGCGTGGTGGATTATGGCCTGAACCCTCATAGGAGGCGAGGCCTGCAACTACAGTCGGAGCACCGGGGAGAACTGATTGGTCCAGAGTGTCATATCCTGGGCTATATATATACTTCATCATCAGCCCATATATGTTCTCACTGCTGGAACACAGGCCTCCTATGAGGGTTCAGGCCATATGACCACTTGGACATGCCCGTTTTCTCACCGTTTATACAGTGGTGATGTTATCCTCATGTGCACATAAATTGAAAATCATTTTTATTCCTGAACCCCGACTTATCGATTTTGAAGCCCGAAGTCCTCACCACTAAGCCATAACTGCATGAAATATATATTCTTAACTTGCGTTTATATACTTTATAGCGAAAGAATTTCAATAGCGCGATTCAGACAAATATGTCTGGTTTATATTTAACTCGTGCAAATTTTTAATGCAGGGTTTGTTTCAACATAAATTGGGTCACGTACCTTGACAGAGGTAATGCAGTGTCGGTTCGATGATATTCCAATCCTAATAATATTATAAACGCGAAAGTTTGTAAATGTGGAAGTATGTTACTCTTTCACACAAAAACAGCTTATTGTATCTGAATGAAATTTGGTACAGAGATAGATTATAGTCTGAGTTAGCAAATAGGCTACCCATTATATCCGGTTTTCCCGAGTACCACGCGAGTGACACTGCGAGTTTCAGCTAGTATTATAGCATTATATACAGTTTTCAGCTAGCATTATATACACATGAATAAAAGCTATGGTCATTCTTTAAGCAATTATATCAACCAATTTATATTACTGTGAAATAAAATCTGTTTTTTATCGGACTCCAATTCGATTGTAATTTCCAGGTTTGTTAGGTCTGAAATAAAGTCGGTACCCAAAATATACATATCATATGAAGCAGCGACTTCAACTTGAATTTTTTCCTTTATCAAGGAGTTTCATTTTTGTGAAAATACTTTATTGAAAGTTTGTATCAAAAAACTCTATATACAAAACTTGTTTCACCAGCCGAAATTGGCTAGTACATATTGATATTTAAAAATAGCAGCTTAGTTTTTCTTTTTAAAATTCTGATTATCCTATATTTTACCTCTTAAACTATATATTGTTTGCAAAAGCTTGTAATAACCAATAGAACAGTTTATGTATAGACATATCATAAGAGATCGCTCGATAAATGTACAATAATTAATCGTAATCCTAAAAGTTTCGGATGTAAGTCGATAAACTAGCGACAATCATACAAACCAGCAGTTTAACATTAACTCCACTGCACTTTGCCCTCGATAAATTGACCATGAGTTTAAAATACCCGATCAATATACTGCAGGGTTGGGTGCGGTGCGAAATGTCCAATTAAAATTGATCTAGTTTTTACTTATAAGCTTTGATGTGATGCCAGTCAACTGAACCGATGACCAAATATTTATAGGTGTGTTGTACGGGTGATTTGTACATTATATGAGTAATAAGTAAGCATAAAACTACATTTATACTTTAAAACGGTGCATTGTTATGTGCATGACTCTACATCGTACTATAATATTATAAATTCAAAAGTTTGTAAGGATGTGTATGTTTGTTGCTTTTTCACGCAATAACTACTGAACCGATTGCAATAAAATTTGGTACGTAGACAGCTGGACAACTGGAATAACATATAGGCAATTCTTTTTCCCGATATTCCAACAGGATACGGACTTACGCGGGTGAAACCGCGGGGCGCAGCTAATGCTACACATAGCGAAAAATATCTATACTAATATTTTGAAGCTGAAGAGTTTGTTTGTTTGTTTGAACGCACTAATATCGGAAACTACTGTACCGATTAGAAAAATTCTTTCAGTGTTAGATAGCCCCTTTATGGAGAAAGGCTATAGGCTATATTATATGCACCACGGGTGAAGTCGGGGCGGACCGCTAGTAATTGATAAACCTGCTTATTGTTCGATAAAATTCCCTACAAATAGTTTACTTATGGCGGCTTTATTAATTCCTACGGATTTTAATCCATCCAACATATATTTGCCAATACATACACTATATTCAACCAAACCAGGTCATTACATCCACCATCAAATAGCACGAAACTATTTAATTTTCAATTTTTCAGTATTTCTTGTATTAATAATTATTCTTACCAAAAAACGAATCAGCAATAGAATTTTCACAATAAGACCAAATTTAAACAATATATATAACCTGGTATTATATACATATATATATAATATCAGGTTCCGCTGACAATCGCGTGACGGAATGTAACGTCAATGCCTATTACAACTATGTACTAAGCAAATTCTAATGGGATTTAGCTTGCAGTATAGCCTTACTGCATGCGGGAATGTATTAAAACAGCTTACAAAACATACTTGATAATGCAGTAAATTGAATTAACTTTGTATTGTAGGTAACCTTCGAACAAATGCATTCAGAAAAATGCATTTATCTCGGAATGCATTTTGGTATGTAAAATATACATTTGGGTACAAAAGTCAAATAACTAAACGAAAATATGATGGAAGTTAACAGTTGCAATAAAAATAACTCAAACTCTAACTTTATACAAAATGTTCACCGGAGTCCCTGTGGGTGACTCGAGATTCTAAAATAGGACATTTGGTCAAACACAAAAAGTTCATAATTGCAAAATGCATCTGTAAAACATTGCTAGCCCATTCATATTGTATTGTTCTGTAAAAAATAAAAACTTTTCATTACGGTTTCCACTGAAAACTTATGCACGAGTTGATACTTTAACGGTGTCTGAGTTAATGTACTTAAAAGGTCAGTTGCGAAATTCGTCACGATAGTAATAAATTGTTATATTTTTAAAATCTTGTTTAGTTGCGGTTTTGTTGGGTAAATATCTGTACAATACAATTTTATTTGTCACATTTAGGTTATTTTTTGTTGTCAGTAATTATTGAAATCGAGTTAATTTTCATATTTGTAAATCTCAGAAATCTAATTAACAATATGAATTTATAGTTCTGAGATTAGATAAGAACCTCGCAGTGGTGGGTAAGTGGTAAGGACTTGAGAATTAGAGCGAAAAGTCTCGGGTTCGACCGGTCGAGCCGTGCAAGAAATAATTTTATTTTTCAATTCATGATCATGTACATGATCCACATCTCTAATGCTCAAACGGTGAAAGAAAACATCACTTCACCAGTGTAGTGGATTAAGGCCTGAACCCTCATAGGAGGCCCGAGTCCCTGCAGTGGGGACATATATGGGCTGAGGATGACAGTAGATAAGGTAAGTAAATAAAACACAATAATAAACTGAGAGTAGAACAATAAAAATCATGTCGGGTGATGATGATGATGATGATGATGATGATGATGATGATGATGATGATGGTGGTGGAAGGTGGAATTTCTGAAATCAAGAAGGAAGGACTCTCGAACATTCTACACGACTGGCTAGCCAGTAAGGCTAGGACGATATCGGGAAGTTGTAAATATGCTCTGTAGCGAAAGCATTTCACAAGAACGATTCAAAGAAATATGTCACTACAAAATTTTCCTACTTCAAGTGGTCTTGGCAAGTCTTGACAAGGATGCAGCCCTTTTGAGATCATTACAGTCAACAGTGTTTGATAAAACCTCGTGTACGTACGTAATTTTAAACCTTTTCAACCGAACAATGACGTCACGTAATATTTTCGTATGCGTTAATTTCGTTGTAATTTAATAGATGTTATTATACACCTTAACCTTCCTCATGAATCACTCTATCTTTTAAAAAAACATCAAAATCCGTCGCGTAGTTTTAATGATTTAAGCATATATAGGGATTTAAGCATACACAAGGGACAAAGAAAGCGGCTTTGTTTTATACTATCTTGTAATATTAGTTTATATATACTCTTAGTTTATATTTAAATATTTTTTAAAGAAGTCATATCTAAAATTATAAAACAATGAATTTCTTTATAATTTTCTGCGCGTTTTGCCATTATTTGAAAAATAGGGCACGTTACATAAGATTTGGGAAGTAGTTTCGAAATCTGGTCTATGTTACGTAAGCGCTGTTATACAACTGAAGGGTCTTTATATACTGGTAACATTTGAGACGTATTTTCTTGAACAAAACTGGAAGTAAATGTAGTATTTAAGTTGTTTATATGCGTGTAGAGTGAAATAAAAGACTGAATTCTTGGAATAGATGAAATACAATGAAGAATGTAGCCTATTTTCAACCGATTTCAAGAAAACATATTCTCAATTTGATTGCGTTTTTTGTTCGACTGGATGAATGATGTATGAAATGATTTTGATGATTTTTTTTATTTAAATCTGATGCCTTCTGACGATTTGAAGGCGGTAAAATAGTTAAGCTCTTAATTAGGAATAAAAGATTTATTCTATTCCTGGTTAACAAACTTCATCAATGGAGATATTGAATATATTATATTACGACTCATTTAGACACAATTTTAATACACTTAAAACGTGCAGATATAATTCAAACTCTGTACGCTTTGTTTCGTTCGTTATATTAATAATTGTTATGTAAAACTCGTGAAATTTTAGTGTATAAATATCATCCAAGATTGCCTAGTAATGTTTTTTATTCATAAATTATCAAAATATACAATAACAATTATCCAGGATCGATGACAATAGGTACAATAATTTAATGAGCTTCTTCTCTTATCGCTATCTAGTGTGAGTCGAGCACGCTTGGCAGGAAAGACAGCTCGCACCAGTACCACACCCACAAAGAAAACCGGCGTGAAATAGTAGTATGCTATTGTAACACGTAGAGTAATCGGGGGAGCTGAAGGCCCATTTCCTTTTCCTTACGCTTCCCAGTCCATTACTTCTTTTCAGTAATCAATCCTTTCCTATTCCCTTAACCTTTAAAAGCGGGCAGCGCATCCACATAGGCACTACCTATGCGAATGTTAAAGGCCGGCGGTGATCGCTTACCGTCAAGCGAACCAGCTTAGTTGCCCGCTTAAAAAAAACATACTTTTAGTCAATGCCACACATAATTTAGTAAGAAATAAAGCTCTTAATTGCTCTCTACTTAGACCTCAATATCAGATCCAGTTGAAATATGGTAAAGGCCTTTCAGATCCGCTGTTAATAAGTAAATGGGTATATGGGTCACTTAATACTAAATGATTGCCCTCCGCAAAACCGCAGGGCTTTTCATTATTAGAAGGAATTTAACTCTGGAGAATCTCTCTTAATACTGTTACACTGAATATTACAAATTTATACGATAGTAGGTTACAACATGGAGTGTGCTTTTCATCTGATGCAGATCACAGCATCAGATAGACATCAGATCATCAATGTAAAATGTTAATCAATATATAAAGTGTTAATAGTTTTTTTAGCTGTCCCGAATTACTACAGATTCCTCGTTATCCGTCCATCTGTATGTATGTCTGTGCGTACTTCTCTCACCAGGCTGTCTCATGCACCAGATAGTAAGGAGGTGAAACATTCAAAGACGATGTTATTTGTTGCCAATATAACTACAAATAGTAAAAACATAAAGATTGCACGTCTGTCATAAATTGGATGGCTTTTTTAAGAGGCCCCTTCTTATACGAGAATTATACAGAAGCAGATAGATAGATTATAAGATTCAGAATCTTTAATGTCGTGTCCAACTCGCACTTAGTTGATTTTATTTAATCAATAATAAAGATTGAAATGAAAGTTTCATCACAGTCGATGATTGAATAGAGCTTCTAAAGAAGCCTAGCTATATAACTATAACTAGCTAATAGTAAGTTTGAATAAAAGTTTCATAGTGATTGTTTCTTCATCTTTGTTGGAAATCGAACCCGGGATGATTAAAATTATGTAAGCAAAGTTTTGCCACCGTCTTAAATATGCTAATTCATTCAATTATCATATTTAAGATTACCTAAATAACAGGACATAATATCTTCACATTTTTTTTCAAACGAAATTATTCGCAAACATAAAGATTATATTTTACGGCTGCACCATATTAAAAGATGAATATAGATTTATTTATCTCATCTCTTGGGTCATAAATTCATAAATGTTATCATACTGTCCTTAATGACGAAGGTCCCTAGAATTTACATGATATTAACTGTGTTTATATATAAAATAGGTGTATTTAAGCGCTACCCGGTAGGTATATATAATAGGTGTATTTATTCACCCGGCTCATCTAGGATAAACAAATTGTAACCTGTTTTACAACGAAAGGATCGCCCGATCTAATTGTAAAAGATTTTTTTTTTAAACGGTCAAGTAATTTTTGACTTAAGAGGACTGCAAAAGCTTACAGCATGTTTTATAATATGTCTTAAAATTAGTATGTGGTCTAGTGCTGTACAGAAAATTATAAATATATGATGTTCTTCTGAATACATGCTAGTTCGATAGATTCGATACAGAAGTAAGGTTACAGATTTGTTACGGCAAGAAACAATTACATAGACACCTCAAGACATTTCTTTTAGTGATTAAATACTCTGTGTATTGCATTACTCATAGTCAAATAAAACTTTAACAACATAACCGAAAGTTTCGCTAAAATGAAACGCCAATACTAATGCCTAAATTATAATCAAAATGCATTTACGCTCAATGAAATTGTATGTGAAATGGGGGCAATTTGTGGTATTTTATTTACTAATAGCGCTCTGTTCCAGGAATAGTGAATTAACTCTAATGGATTTGCAATAAAGATTCGAATGTTCGATTATACGATGCAACTAGCGCAGTCTGAATTGATTCCTCAGCCTGAGATTTGATTCATTATTAACTTTACCCATATCCTCTGCCTATATCCTGCTTTTTTGTTTTGTGATAAATAAAGGAAATGGAAAACCCACTTTAATTATAGATTCAACTTATTTGTCTCACCTTTTCTTATACAGAGTATATGTAAGGAAATTATTGAATTCTGGTGGTTTCAAGGCGATACGATAAATTCAGAATATTATTGTCTTGTTACTGATCCTTTGTAAGGGTACAAAGTTTAAATTGAATCTGTCCTTTTAAATTGAGTCTAAATTGACTCCAAGGTGTCGGGTACATACAAACATACAAGTGAAGCTAATACAAGCGTGCTAAATCCATGTCGCTCACTTCTCAGCTTGTAAAAACAACTTTAAAACATTCGCGTGAAGTTGAATTTGAAAAACTATATCCTTTTTGCATAATTAAAACTGCGTATGTATAAATTTTTAGTATATCGATACTTTTATGAGACTACAACAGTTTTGTACATCTTTTATATATACCTATACCTATTTTTTACAAGCATCTCGTGATACAGTATCTGCAATCAGAGATAGTATCCCACGCTAGAAAGGGACGCACGATTTAATTGCGTGTGAGTGAAGAGCACGAACACTCGAATTTGATGGAGGCATAGATTAGCTTGTCTGTACCAGAGACCGTATTGTTTGTTACATTGCAAATTTCGATGCTCTATGATTTCGGATAGCACAGCATTGTGAATCCGAACCTAATTTACCTGATATTACGCAAATCGCTTCCAAATTGCTAGAACATTGTATTAAGCCTTCGATCAATGATGCATTTAGATAAACTAGCAGTGTTAAAAAGAACATCTTAGCTGTGGTTGGCCTATTTAATCTATGGTAGATTAAGCAGTTACATTTTAATATCAAAAATGTATTCTATCATAGTTATATTTTTATTCATTTAAGTATATACTTTATGACTGCTATGTTTTAGAGCAGTAACGTTTAGGCTGAAGAGCCGCAAGTCCTACTTTAATATGTTGACTAGCGGTGCCCTGCGGTTCACCTACCGTTTACCGGATGTTATTTAGCCTAAACTCTTCCTTAATAAATGTGCTACCTAACACTGAAAGAATTTTTCAAATCGGACTTATAGTTCCTGAGATTTACACGTTCAACAAAACAAACAAACTCTTCAGATTTATAATATTATTTAGTTTATGTGTTGATAATATGGATTCTGATTAATTATTTAATCTAGTCCGACTATCACGGAGGGCATAGAACCAACTGACCTAAAAGTGCTATCTAAGAGTTCGTAAACATATCTTACACGTGATTTATAATTTATTATTTAAATTGAAGCGTCGAACACTTGAAGATTTTACGTGGTCACAAGCAATTGTACGCATAAGAACACTAAAAAGCGAGTGAAGTCTTTTATTTGTAAACGTAGAAGAGTTTTTTTTTTCGGAAAGGAGGTTTTATGCTCCATGTTTTTTTTTGGTCTAATTAGCTGGTGTTATTAGATAAACATTCGTTATTCTTTCTAAATTCAAAATACTCGCGTAAAAATAAGCCAATATCAACCGTAATTGCATGTCACTAGAATTCATATTCACAAATTTTTCTGTACCAGCCTGATGTGATACTCTTGTACTAATCACTTACTTGCAAGCACCCTCTACATGGTGTTTGGTTTTCAAAGGAAAATTGTCGTGACTGCGATACCCATAGTGAAATTTATCCTGTGGTACAAGTCAAAGGGAAACGCAATACTGTTTCTAAAACTGTGACAAATATATCATTCGTTGAGTTATTTTTAGTGAGGATATTGTGACAGAACGATTATAGTATTTTCTTGTGTTTGATTTTACCGTGACCGTGACCAAGCTCGCTGTAAAATGTTCAAAACGTCGAGTTAATAATATAATGAATATATCGCGTTAAAATCCGTTGAAAAGTTTTTAATTTCTAGAACGACAGAACGATTATAGTTAGTTAAATTCGAAACATCGAGGCTCCTAATATGATCATGAGCGCTGCTTTTAGCATCACGCAACTAGTTCCTTTGCCAACTGTGACATAAAAACCGTTTTTTTTTATAAAAAAATATTCAAGTTTCTCTAAAAAATTAAATTTTTATATTGTAATATATAAATGTATTATATAATAATAAATTGTAGTATATTGTAACCCTTGGAACCCTTCCTGATTTATACATTATTACCATAATTCCCAGGGAGAGGGAGGTTACCTAGAAGTGTTAAAAACTGTGAGGAATTTATGGCTTCAGATGGTCTACACAGCTATTCATATATGTTGTAGGAATTACATATTAGTGTGGAAAAACGTGGAGCTATGGCGTGAATGCGACGCCTGAAAATAAGACCTTATGTCAGATAAAATACGTCACATTTTAGAGATCAAACATTTTAATTTTAATGTTATTGCACTTTCTGTATTTTAACACTAACGTTATTTTGCAGTTTTTAATCCTTCTACGTCGTAAGCTATATCAACTGTAATAACAGTAAAGAGTTTATTTGTATGAACTCCTTTATCTCAGGAACTACAGGTGCGTATTGACATAAATATTTTTGCATCCAATAGTTCATTAATTGAAGAAGACTATACTAACATTATATACGACTAGGTGCGCCCCGCGATATCACCCGCGTAAGTCCGTATCCCGTAGGAAAAAGGGGATAAAAAAATGCCTCTATGTTATTCCAGTTGTCCAGCTATATATGTACCAAATTTCATTGCAACCGGTTCAGTAGTTTTTGCATGAGAGCAACAAACACACACACATGCTTGCAAACTTTCGCATTTATAATATTAGTAGGATGTGCATACCTACAGAACCACGGGGCATAGCTATTTGAATACAATATGTACCACTCGCTATCGCATGTTACATAGTCTGCTCACTATCGTATCAAACAAACCCCTAATGTGTGTTTTAGTAAGATTGGAAGTTGCTATTATCCTACTAATATATAAACCCGTTTCATTCTTGTCATCAATTTGCGAGACTTGTAATTATAATAAAGTGGTTAATTTCCAGGGTTATTAGATTAGTAAGTAGTTAATTTACTTCGAAGCATGTCTTAACTACAACGGAGTGGAAAGTTTCGTTTGTTTTATTATAATTGAAATAGGAACTACAATTAGATACTTACTGGGTGTGTCATCAGTTTCTTTTTTATACGTCAAATAGAACTTATATGTATACATTATATTATTACTTGACCGCCTCCTTGGTACAGTGGTTAATGAATGAGTGTAGAACTGAGGGTTCCTGGGTTCAATTCCCGGTGAGGACGCATAAAAAAATGTCTCGGTCTGGCAGGACAAAGAAAGCTGATCACCTACTTGTCCGTAAAGAAAATCGATCAGTGAAACAGATATACATCGTCTGCCCCATACCCCACTAGGGGACACGGGACTTCACTTATATTATATTATTATTCAGCTTTTGCTCACCGAAGCTTATATTTTTTCCAAGATTTCCCGCCCCAAGAACCTTTTCTTGGGGCGGGAAATCTTATATATATATATATAGCTTTATTAGCTTTATTATTATATCTTATATATAGCTTTAAAGGTTTTAAAACAAACAAAAAAACAAATATCTCATTACAATTAATATAAATACGCTAAAAAATCCAGTAACGTATCATAATAAATATCGATTCAATAGAAAGTGCAGAGAAAAGAAATTTGCACCGTTTCCCCGGAGAGTGGACCATTGCTTTCGATTTTAAAGTTATAAATTATTATTTGAGGAAATAATTCAACACGATTTTTAAAGAATCGCGAACTAGTTGGAGCAGACACGCTTTAAGTTGCGGACAAATAAATTATTATTATAAAGTTTTTACATATTGACTGTACTGTACCTTGTAGTGTGCGAAACATGATTTTTACTAATGGACCATATTTCTACTTATATTGTTTTAGATTATTCAATGTGTGGGTGTCTGTTTTATGCGCGTCTGTTTATCGATTATTATATCCTACTATCCTTCCTACTTCCTACTAATATTATAAATGAGAAAGTTTGTAAGGATGTTTGATGTGTTTTGTTGCTCTTTCACGCAAAAGCTACTAAACCGATTGCAATGAAATTTGGGCCGTCGACAACCAGTCAACTGGAATAATATATAGGCAACTTTTTATCCCGATATTTCTACGGGATACGGACTTACGCAGGTGAAACCGCGGAGCGCAGCTATTAGTATTATAAATGCGAAAGTTTGTGAAGATGTGTGTATGTTTGTTACTATTTCACGCAAAAGCTACTTAACCGATTGCAATGAAATTTCGTGGGTAGATAGCTGGACAACTGGAATAACTTATAGGCAACTTTAATTCCGATATTCCTACGAGGTACAGACTTACGCGGATGAAACCGCGGGGCGCAGCTAGTTGCTTGTATTGCTGACTCTTAACAATTCACATCGTTAATATTTTTTTACATTCGAGAGAAGCCTGCCAATTACATCCCCTATTTTATATTAACAAGTTGTTTTGACCCTATAGGAGGCCTGTGTCCCAGCAATGGGAACATATATAAGCTGATGGTGATGAAGTTGTTTTGACGATTTTTTTTTTATTATAGTGATATGAATTTATGGTATATTTCAAAATTATTATCAAACAGTTCAGAACATTGCGTCTCAGCTAAATGCAAGTAGTCACCGATTATTCCAGTGAAAAACTTTGAAACGTCGAACATCGGGTGCTTCTTTTTTAACATTTGCTCGGTGCTCGTTCATTTATAATTCGCTTTGTTTCAGAAGAAAAACTGCGAAGTGTCTTTGCGACTGTGAGAACGGAACTTTATATTGTGAAGTCAGTGTTGCTGCTATACAAAGTTCAGGATTAAGCTTTTTTAGATACTTGTAAAATGGACTTGCTCTTTTTGATACAGGTAACAAACAAGAACTTTAGAATGTATTTAATGCAAGAAAATGTGTGAAAAGTATGTAGGCCCAGTAAAGGAAAAGAGAAGGAAAGGGTACAGAAAAGGATACGGGCTCTAGAACGAAACACAGTAGCATGCTACTATTCACCCGATCTTCTATGTGGGTGTGGTTTGGTTGAGATGCCCCAATTCATGCCGAATCGTGAATCAACTCCCACATTTAATATTATTCTTCTGATGAGTTCAGAAATTATTGCATAAAATAATAACGGCCATTTTTAAAAATTCGTTGAAAAAGTTTATACGGAAAATTTTGAAAGAAATAAAATCAGTAACAGTTTCAATTCGATCCAAAGATTCCTATGTGAAACCACCACATTTTACATATATATACCCTTAGATATAGGCACAGATTTATTCCTTAATTGTGACAACTTAGTGACACGACTAAACACAGTAAAGTTAGGACAGAGTTAAATCAATATGCGACTGCTTCTTAAAACTCAAATTCAAATAATTTATTTATAAAAAATAGCCTTCTTCTAGAAGTACTTTGAATCGCCACAACACAGTTTTACGTAAGCAGTGTCTACTGAAAAGATGCGATAAGGAACTCTGTAGTTGCTTTTAGCGGTGTGAGTCCGACACTATATATCTTACAAAGTGCTTCTCGAATTTAAATCTACAATGGTATGAATAGTATACAATTATATATGTCATATATGTGTATTTAATTAAATAAAAAACCGTTAATGTGGAATATTCTTAATCTAGTCATCCTTTGGTCTAGTCATCTTAAGTACATAATCTTAAATTCTAATAGTCTGTGATTCATTTTTCATCCACATTTAATTTGCTACAATAACGCATGGTAAATGTATGTGTATAGAGTAGATATGTATAGAGATATCCGTTTCGCATTTATCATAACAATTGTGATATTTATGACTTGCTTATAAATGAAAATCACTCACGTCCCCACGTTATGACCCATATAAATCTATTGCACTCCACATGATGCAATATAACGCTGAAAAAAATTGAATACCAATTCGTTTTACACTTGTTACGAGACTGTTATTGAAGTTTGAAAATTTTCCAATTTACGACTTTTGATGCTTATTATTGCTGTCACGTGCGCATACGTGACCGGAGCGTGATCACGTTTCGTGGGGCTTTTTACGATGAATCTATGTTTTTGTCAGCGTTTGCGGGTAGTTGGAGAATTGGAAAAATTGGGGGCTTAGTGCGGAAAAAGCGTGGGATAGTTGTAATATGACAATTGTTTATTAAAAGACGTTCCAGAAGGGAGGTTCACAATTTCAACACAATTCGACGGTACTTTTTTATTTCAACTACAGCTACGGGGGTTTTCAAGCAATTGGCGTGATTTTTTTATAGGACATTGATGTTATTCGGTCCCATTTTAGAATTTTGAGGCTAGTTCGTCCCAGAGTCGTCATTTAATGTTTACATAAAATATATTAAATTTTACTAAACTCTGGTTGCTCTCAACTTGATTAGATTCATTAATGTGTTAAAGCTAATAACTATTCAATGTTGGCAGTGTGCACGTGGCACAGCAGTGGTGAGAACCTCGGACTTCAATTCGATAAGTCGGGGTTCGAGACCGGGCGAGCGTGCAGGAAATAAATTGATTTTTCAATTTATCTGCACATGTGAATAACATCACCACTGCTTAAAACGGTGAAGGAAAACATCGCGAGGAAACCGGCATGTCCAAAAATCAAAAGTTCGACGACACGTGACATCTGCCAACCCGCACTTGACCAGCGTGATGAATAACCTGAACCCTCATAGGAGGCCTGTGTCCCAGCATTGGGAACATAAATGGGCTGATGATGGTGATGATTAAATGTTGGGTGTAATTTTGCTCATTTAAATTAGTATAACAGCTAAGTAGTTGTTACTGTAATGAGTTTACCAATGCATTGCAGTAGTTACAGTAGTGGTTCATAATTAGTTGGCTTTGTAATTAACAAAACGCAGTAGTTTCGCAAATGTCGAAATATTAAGAAAGAAAAAACATCTATTTAACGAAACAGTGCGACAGGAAAAATAAAAATAAACAGATATCTATAAAAAAACATGTTTCAAATAATACTATTAATTTTCCGAATATGAGTATTGCAGTAAGTTAAAAAATGTATCTTACTAAATTTACCTAAGTTTCCAACCGACTCAAAAATGAAGGTTGCACTCAATTCAATTGATTCTTTTATTTTTGACTAGCTGCGCCCCTCAGTTTCACCCGCGTAAGTCCGTATCCCGTAGGAATATCGCGATAAAAAGTTGCCTATGTATAATTTCAGTTGTCCAGCTATCTACGTACTAAATTTCATTGCAACCGGTTCAGTAGTTTTTGCGTAAAAGAGCAACAAACACACACACTTCCTTACAAACTTTCGCATTTATAATATTAGTAGGAAGCTGGAAGTAGGATAGGAGATTGTTGTAATTTTATTCCGTTTTAGAATTTCGAGTTTTACTTCCCCGCAAGGTGCTAACCTTTTTTACAGAAAATAGTTATTTCATATAAGATTTTAATCAGAGTAGACTGGAATGATGACTCTCGGAAATGCTCCCTGTATTAGATTACAATTTGCAGCATCATCGGTTCATTATCGTTCCCACGTCTAAGACAGACTTTAGCCTCACAAGACTCAGGATTTAATTAGGAAGTTATGTTAGAAATTTCGTAAGGCGTCGAAACTTTAATTCTTGGACATTCGTTTTTCATCTTCTTACAAACACTATGACACGAGATTTTTTTATACATAGCTCACGACTAAATATTCGACAAATACGCCTCGGTTTCACTACTTTCTTCCTTTTATGAGCTACATTATCTATTCATCTCACCAAGCTGCGCCCTGTGGTTTCACCCGCGTAAGTCTGTATCCCGTAGGAATATCGGAATAAAAAGTGGCCTATGTGTTATTCCAGTTGTTCAGCTATCTACGTACCAAATTTAATCGCAATCGGTTCACTAGTTTATGCGTGACAGAGTACACATCCGTGACACATCCATCCTCACATTTATATATAATATTAGTAGGATAGGATTAGGTTAGAAGCCTAAAGTCTAATTCAGCATAATATACTAAACTACACAAATGTCACGACGATAAAATAAGCAGAATAAATAAATAATTCGGTAACTTTCGGCCCAAATAAACTGATCGTTTTTCAAACAGTTGGGAACAAACAACGGAATTGCAAACAAACAAAATAGTAGCGGCAAGTTAGACGGTTTCCACAAACAGTTTTACATACGGCCTTACTTTACAGGGAGCGCTTTAATAATCTACGACAACGAATTATGCAGCCATATGATGCGGTCAGTTTTATACATTATTGTTTATTTAGATGTTTTTATAAAATAAAAGGTACTTTTTAGGTGCAAGGCAAAGGAGCTGGTGGATCGCCTGATAGTAAGCGACCATCACCATCTAGAAATAAGAATTATCAAATAACTAGCTGCATCCTGCGGTTTCACCCGCGTAAGTCCGTATTGTGAAGGAATATCGTGATAAAAAGTTGCCTATATATGATTCCAGTTGTCCAGCTGTCTACGTACCAAATTTCATTGCAATCGGTTCAGTAGTTTTTGCGTGAAAGAGCAACAAACACACACATACTTATAAACTTTCGCATTTATAATATTATGAGGAAGTTGGAAGTAGGATTAAGAAATTATTGCAGAGGCTATATGTATGCCTTATAGCTAGTTCAAAAAATATGAATATTATCAATGACTACGTTTCGAATAGCTTATTACATATATTTATATATAGACAATAGATATGACTTTCCCTATTAGTGCTTAAACACAAACATCCAAACAACAATAGCCAAGAATAAATGCCTCATCAATAAATCTAACAGACAAAGTCAATTAACAATTAAATGTTCCAATAAATCGCCATTGGATTTTATCTTCTAAAACCCGCTGCAATGTAAATCTATTCAAACAAAAAGACCAATGAATAATTGCTTCAAAAAACCCGCTCAGCGAAAAATAGACAAACGGATTTTTCTCCCTGCATTACGCTATTTTGTCGCGGGTCAGTGATTTTTGCTGGTTGGTTTTTGATTCAATAATCAAAGTTCCCATATGCTGGCTGTTGGTTGTTGTTGATTTGTATGCGTGACGTTCTTTTGTGTGTCTATGCAATATACATAGCTGTTTCCTGCGGATTCCTCCACGGTAAATTAACGGACAAAAACTGTCTCCCACACTTCTACACTGCAGGGGAATTAAACCGACTTTAAAACCACTCAAAACTGAAAAATAAATAAACATAATCATATAATATTTAAAGTCGGTGCAAATCAAGTAGGTAGTAAATAGGTATGTAGTATGTTACTACTGATACTAAGTAGTAAGGAGGTAGTATGTATGTATTATCTACTACCGTTAGACTTACAGTGTACATAAATATAAATCGGTTCCCAATTGCCGGAAATAAGCTCTAACATACATAACAAATACATAGAGACGAACATCGAACCTCGTTTTTTTTTTGCAAGTCGAATTAAAGTGAATTATTTATTTAATACAAAAATGAAGCACAGCAATTAAATCTGCATTGGCTACATACATCAGGAGACTTAGCATATTTAAAGCACGCCTTACCCTGAATCTTTGAAGCCATCCGGAAAACAAACACAAGATTATCATCATCATCATTAGCCCATATATGTTCCCACTGCTGGGACACATGCGCTCCGCGACGTATAATTCCAAGTCCGATAAATCATACTTTAAACCTATAAAATCCCAAGAAAATATATTCGTTAGTTTCAGTTCAGAAGTAAGTTTCCTTCGTCAAATAGCTTTACACACAACACTTAGCAAACACACACACATCCTTACATACTTTCGCATTTAGAAGAAACGCCTGCGGTTTCACCCGCGTAAGTCCGTATCCCGTAGGAATATCGGGATAAAAAGTTGCTTAAATGTTATTCCAATTGACCAGCTATCTACGTACCAAATTTCATTGCAATCAGTTGAGTAGTTTTTGCGTGAAAGAGTAACAAACGCATACACATCCTTACAAACTATCGCATTTACAATATTAGTAGGATGAGTAATAATTGAAACACTTAGATACTGTGTACTCATACTAAAAGGCAATAAAATCGTTTTATGTACAAAGAACATTATCATAAATATCAATTGGATGTTTGGATCAACATTATGCTATTTGCAATTACAATATTTTATCCTGGTATTTAATATTATCTAAATAATCATTACGATATCAAATAATTTTTTGAAACAAATACCAAGCTGCTTTCAAATTTCAAAATTACACCAAAATGGGAACACAAAGGCACCATCTTTCAAATAAAAAAAGGGTCATCAAATCGGGTCACCCAGTCAATAGTTCTAAGCTAACAGAAATAATTCAATGTGATATATTGAAGCATACTCAATTATGTTACGATACCATTTAACCTAAATCTTTTCTCGATACATAAAACATAAATAAGTTAATCTTATTAATTTCTATGTTTATCCTATTAATATTAAACGCGAAAGTTTATGAGTATGGCCATCCATACCTTTCATACATACATCCATGATGTATGTATGCATATATGGATTTTTATTCTCTTTCACGCAATAACTATTGAACCGATTGCAATGAAATTTGGTACGTAGATAGCTGGACAAATGGAATAATACTTTTTATCCCGATATTCCTACGGCCTACAGACTTACGCGGGTGAAACCGCGGGGTGCAGCGAGTTACCCATATTCGTATTACATTCAAAACTAAGTATGGATGTATGGATGTTTGTTACGCTTTCACGCAAAATCGTATCTATATAAAATTTGGTACAGAGATAGATTACAGTCTGGATTAGCACATAGGCTACTTTTCAACACGTTTTAATTAAATCTTTGAATATAAATTTGTCCCAGGCTCCACACGAGTGACGCTGCGATTTTTTTATGTCACAGTTGACAATGGAGCTGGTAGGACGCCTGATAGTAAGCGCTACCACCGCCCATGAACATTTGCAGAGACATAAGGACCATGGCAGACCTTACGCCTCTACAAATGGATTGCCGATTTTAAATTGGGGGAAGGATTGGCGAGAGGAATAAAGGAAAGGACTAGGAAAGGTAAGGAAAAGGATATGGGCCTCCGGCTCCCCCACTCACCGAACGAAATACAGCATAATGCTATTTCACGCCAGTCTTCTGTGGGGGTATGGTACTTCACCGGCGCGAGCTGGCCCAATTCGTGCCGAAGCCTGCTCGACTAAAAGTTATTGGTATAAACCTCTTTGACCTATTCCTCTTATATATATAATGGTTCCAAGGACAAAAAATATAATCTTGTTAATGTTTCCAGACATTTTCAATTACTTTACGCGACGCGAGATTCCAATCCGTCTGCATTGGAACATATTTCGATCCATCTGATGTGGAATTGAATTTATACATTCCGCGATATCGATCATTCGAGTACATTTTAATCCTGTTTAGGAAATGTTGTGCAATGTCCAATGTACATTATTGTATCATGGATGCCCGTAGACCGTATCCTCTTCATTACCTTTCCCAGCCCTTTCCTTTATTCCTCTCGTCAATTCTTTCTTTATCCGTTTCCATTTAAAGTCGGCATTCTATTTGTGGAGGCGTGAGGTCTGCATATAACCTTACGCTTCTTACGTAGAAAAAAACTTTTTTTGAATAATCATATTTTATATTTATTTTATAGTAGCTGAACCCGCGTAAGTCTGTATCTCGTAGGAATATCTTATCTCTTTCAGGCAAAAACTACTGAACCGTTTGAAATTTGGTACGTAGACGTACGTAGAGTAGGTTAGCTGGACAACTGGAATAACATATAGGCAACTTTTTATCCCGATATTCCTACGGGATATGGACTTACGCGGGTGAAACCACGGGGCGCAGCTAGTATTATAAATCCAAAGTTTGTAAGGATGTGTGCGTGTGTTTGTTGCACTTTCACGCAAAAACTACTGAACCGATTGCAATGAAATTCGGTACGTAGACTGCTGGTCAACTGGAATAACATATAGGCAACATTTTATCCCGATTTTCCTACGGGATACGGACTTACGCGGGTGAAACTGCGGGGCGCAGCTAGTTCAATGTACGCAATCTTTAAAAGGCGACATTTACTCGTAAATGAATTATTTTATCTGAGTGGGGCAGTGGCTAAAATGACCTTGTGTAATTCATTCACCAATCTCATTGACCTTAAAACGTAGTAACTATAAAGTTATCTATGCCCTAACTATAGTGGTTGTGAGTGCGCCTTTTTGTTTTTTTAATTTTATAATTAACTAGCTTCTTGCCCGCGGCTTCGCCCGCCTCCGTATTGTTCTTACCTTTTAAACCTTCCCTGGACTAAACAAAAAAACAGACCAGCCATTCTTGAGTTTTAGCAAGAGTAACGAACAACAATTGATTTTTTTATATAATTATTTTTTATTTAATTGTTTTCCTTTGTATTTTATATATATAAACTAGCAATAAACAAGACATCATCATATACAGTGCTATATTTCATCCCGCGATAATCTATCTATAATCTAATAAAGGGATAATTAAATTTTATCCTGTATGATGTATGAAAATTTGCCAAACATTTAAAAATTAATGAGAGGTACTTTATTTCTACACCATAAACTAATGTAATTATAAAACAAACAGAACATACTATAATAACTTAAAATGAACAAAGGACGGTCTTATAGCTATAAGCAGTTTCTCCCAGACAGTAGAGAAAATTATTAATCGAAAATTCACTTAAAGCAAATTAACTCTCTCATAATATGTATGATGAAACTCTTAATTATCACCAAGTACAACTAAATATATAAAAAAGTAGTGCTTATAAAGATATTTATAATTCAAAAACAGCTGAACGGATTTGGATAGAACTTGGTATCGAGGTAGTTTGAGACCCAAAAAAGGACACAAGATAGTTTTTTTTTAATTTTAATCCACGGGAACGGGAATGATGTGTGGAATACACTGGGTCTGTGTATCTTTTCTTTCAACTGCGCGGGCGAAAAGCTAGTATTATTTAAATACTAGCTGCACCCGGCAAACGCTGTTCTGCCTTCCTCTTATCATTTAGGGGTATGAAAAATAGATGTTGGCCGATTCTCATAGATATCGGATGAGCAAAAAAATTTTATCAAAATCGGTGAAGCCGTTTCGGATGGCAACGAAAACTGTGACACGAGAATTTTATATATTAGATACTTATGAAGTCCATGTTGTATCTAAATGTGCATACTTTAATATGAAAAATCCTCCAACTAATCTAAATATATCCAACGCATACAAAAGCATTATAGATAATTTGTAAGAAAAGCAAGCATTACACTTATATATTTACATTCTTAATTCTCAATTTTAATAAATATCATCACTGCTATTTGCAAAAGTATATCATCTAGAGTTCAATAGGGCCAACACACGAAGCTACATAAAATATAATACACACATACACAAACGAACCGTGAAAACATTACACCTATTTAAGCAGTCGTGAAAAGAATATGCTACCATTTCCGCCAGTACTCGCTTGGTAAAATACTTCATACATATTGCACTACACTTTCATTATACAAAAGTTTATTTGTGACGGTCTATTTTCAAAACGTTAATGAATTCTGTTTTAATCAAGATACGTTTTGTGGAACATCCTTTGTGCTTTATGTGGAAACTGTAGGAAATAGTCGCTTTTGGTATTTGAAAATCGACAATAATAGTCAGGTCAATTAAGACCAAAAAATGAGAGTGAAGTTACATAAAGTCCCAACAAGCTGAATTTCTATGAAATTGTTCAAAACATAATTATAAACAATGTCAAGAAGTTCCCCATCATTCCCGTGTAAGGAAAAAAAATTATTCAAGGTCAATGGTCCAAAAAATGAGTTTTTCGAGATTTTCAGCAAAACGGTAAGTTTTGTCATAAAAGTACCTCAGACAAAAATTGTAGATAATAAAATTATCTATAAAAATTGTGTCAATATTATTTTTCTTACGAGCCACCGTTTCTGAGATATAACGATTCAAAAAGTTATAAAAGTTGTTATCGTCATAATATGCACATGTTTCCACGCCACCTACGAGGTACTGTACTTAGCGCGTTTTTTAACGTGGTTTCCCCGTTAGGCCTACTCCACGGGTCAGTTGTGATCCTGTTTAATGTAAAACTATTGCAAAATAACGGAAATTTTTAAAGATTAGGAAAATTCTTGTTGTTCTTCTTATTTTTCATCTCCTGCTTCTTCTTTATCTTCATTTTGGATGCAAGTAAATTACACCAATAGCGATGTATCGCATGATACTTCGTCGGAGTCAAACAAATTCTCCATTGTTTGTGACTCAATATTAAAGCACGACCGGCCATTTGTGCATACCAAAGAACAAATCAGTCCGACTTTTTTGCTACCACATTTAGCACTGCATCCCTTTTAGCAATTTTTGTTTGAGGTACTTTTATAATAAAACTTACCGTTTTGCTGAAAATCTCGAAAAACTCATTTTTTGGACCTTTGACCTTGAATAAATTTTTTTCCTTACACGGGAATGATGGGGAACTTCTTGACATTGTTTATAATTATGTTTTGAACAATTTCACAGAAATTCAGCTTGTTGGGACTTTATGTAACTTCGAATGTCTAAATTGACCGGACTATAAAAGGCGAATTTGTGAATCTTTTTTATGTTATAGCGAGCATAAGAGCTGGTGGTTCGCCTGATTGTGCCCCTGCGGATGCACTGCCCGCTTTTAAGGAGTGAGGGAAAAGGAAAGGATCACACAATAGGATCATAAAACGGGCCTTCGGCACCCTCACTCACCGTAGCGAACAGTGGTATGCCACTATTTCACGCCGGTTTTCTATGGGGGTGTGGTACTTTCCCGGTGCGAGCTGGAACAATCCGTACCGAAGCGTGCTCAAATACCACATGCAAAGTCGGTTTGTAGGAGTAAATATGCAACAAATTTGGCTCAAAATTAATATTTACATTTCTGCATATAATACCAGCCAAAGGTAATTGTGATAAAATAAATTCTCTTATCAAACACATGCGGACAGGGCTGGAGTGAAGTGATTTTAAATTTAAATAAAATCCCTCACGTCTAATATATTATTACTAAAGTAGAATGACCTAGATACTGGGAGGTTCTTTTGGCATATTATTTATTTACAAGCTGTTACTATCTCGTAACGTTTAATAATAATGCTACAGTGACATTAATAGTTTTATTTTTTTGTAATGGAAAACTTCTAGAATACAAACATTTCTAATCAGAGTGAATCCTGATAAATGTAATTAGAAATAAATAGCGTTTTTGATCCGTTAGAAACGAAAAATACATGAGTAAAAAAGATGTTAAAGAATGGTAATTTTAGTACTAATAAATAAGTAAAAAAATATCCTACTAATATAAAAAAATATCCTACTAATATAAAAAATGCGAAAGATTGTAAGGATGTGTGTGTGTTAGTTGCTCTTTGACGCAAGAAATACTTAACAGATTGTAATGAAATTTGGTACGTAGACAACTGGACAACTGGAATAACATAGGCAATTTATCCCGATATTTTTATCCCGATGTTCCCACGGGATACCGACTTACGCGGGTGAAACCGCGGGGCGCAGCTAGTCTCAAATAAGTGTATTTATAAAGGGAACGTATAACTGCAAAATATAAATAGAAACTGTAAGAAACCCAACCCATCAACATTATACAAACTTAGTGTAAAACAAGCAATTTAATTGAATCGTTAATTGTACTATTTATATAGTGGTTTAATAGGGCATTGGGAGGTCTTCTATCTAAAAGGAATCGTCTTTTTGAGTAATTATAGGATATGATTTAACATTCAATTTACTACCAAAATACCTACCTATCAAGTAATCGCCCTGGATAAATAATTTAGGTTCAATTAGTAATCGTAACACTCAGGTAATGTTTACTCATACTAAAAGCCAATAAAAGTGTTTTATGTACAAATAACGTTATCATAAAATTGAGTTGCATGGTTGGAACAATATCAATTATTTGTTATTTCTTTGGAGTTAATATTTTAGCCTGTTGTTTAATGTAACCTTAATAATCAGTACGTGGTTTCAAATAATTATTCTTAACAGAAAACTAAGACTTCAAACTGTCTAAATTAGTTCAAATTTAAATAGGCACACAGGCTGCACCAGTTTCCAAAATTTCTCAATCGATGCTCCCAGTTGAAATTCCGAAATGACAGACCCAAAAAAACAGTGGAATTGAGGATCTCCTTCTTTTTTTAATTCGGTTGAAAAGAAATAATATATTGATATTCTTTTGTACGATACCAATGAAACAGTATCTGTAGGTTAAGTATGTCTATTACCAGCAGAAATATTTACAAATGCAATTAATTCGACGTAATGCGCTCTCAATACCTACCTAAGACTCTGGTCTAGAAGTCTAGTAATTAAAATAAATACTTTAACCCAATTAAATGACGAAACCATATATCTAAACTAACAATATTATAACGAGGAAACATTTGTTTTCGGAGCAGCTTAATAAATGTTATTATACGTATAAACCTTCCTCTTGAATCACTGTGTCTATCAAAAAAGTAAAGATCCCATCAAAATCCTTTGCCTAGTTTTGAAAATGAAGGCATATATAGAAACATAAGGACATAGGGACATAGGGATATACAGAGGAAGCGACTTTGTTTTATACTATGTAGTGATTAGCGGTATATAAATAGCCTTAGAGAAATCACGTAAGAATCTAAAAGTGATTTTTTTTTTTTTTAAATTGGTGTAGTTCCTGAAAAAAGGGTGTTCAAACAAACGCCTCAGCTTTAGAGCTAAGCTCAGAATGGCATAATTTAAATCCTACCAAACGCTAAGGTTCGTAAGTATGGATGGATGTATGGTTGTTTATTCTTTCACGCGAAACCAGGTTATCGTATCTATATGAAATTTGGTACACAGATAGATTATAGTCTGGATTAGCACATAGGCTATATTTTAACCGGGTACCACGCGAGTGACGCCGAATACAGCTAGTATGATAAAACAACGCAAAATTATGAAGTTAACGAAATTGATGGAATATATGTATTTTAGCAGAAAATCTTATTATCATTATAAATGCGCAAGTATGTTTGTTTGTTCGTCTATCTTTCAAGTCACACCCGAAATTTTTTTAAATGAGTATTATATCTGGAAATAGAAAGACTAGAAAGTGACGTAGATATATATCGCTGTGAAACATTTCATGGAAATTTCCATTGACGTCGCGGTTGGGCAGCTAGGATGTCAATCAAAATACTACTTAAAATTAATACATGATCAAAATCTAATTATGTAGTATATACAAGTATGTAATATGAAATTAAAAAAAATTAGTTTTGTATTTTTTTTGAAATGATAAAAATAATATTTTTATATTGTAATAGTATGATAAATATTTTAACTCATTTTTTAAAGGAAATTAGGTGGAAAACTTGATATGCCGATTTTATAAATAATCCTCTATTTTTCAATGAACAACATTTTTTTGATTAATTTTATTCGAAAATTGATTTTATTCTATTTAGTTAATTATATGTTAACGTAACTATATAGTGTGTGAAATATTGAATTTAATTTTTTCTAAGTGAGAGAATAGATTATGTGAATAATGATAAACTCAGTACATAGCTATTTTCTTTATAGACAATTGTTAAGCTTTTTTTCTTAATTATTATACTCTTATTAAAATTCAAATAAAACCGATGTTCAATTTTTCAATATTCTATGCTGTGTAAAATATTATGTTATACTTTTAACATTTATCGTTTGATTGAAATCTAACACAGCATAAATATTATGTCGTAATATATTTTTACGTTTGTATGTAAAATTTTATCTACACATGCATTTCCACATAAAATATTTAACATGATATAAATGCGAAACATAAAAATTTACCTCATTTAGTGCACTGAACTCTTTCATAAAACCGCCACAAATCACAGTACTACACTGGCAAGATATTCCAATCTCATTTCACCCACAACACAGAGCACAGACTATAAAAAAAATATTTATCTGCAATTCTCACATCCCGCGCGAATTTAAAATTCGAACGCCGAATAACGAAACTGCGCGGCGTACTACCGACGCGAGGATTCAAAACGCACTGGAAGCCGAATGCTCATTCAGACGTGCGAGCGAGAGGGACGATAACGCAAGGGTGGCATCTATTTTATAGCTTATAAGCCCTCAGCGATACGAAAGCTATGGACATAAGTTTTCTTCGGTAGTGCTCAACCTATTTCTAAGCGATTCGAAACATGGTATTGTGTCGTGCAAAATCTTTACTGCTATAGATTTTAGGTCTCCCGTGAAGTACAATTGCTATGGAATTGGCGTTAAACTGTGATGACGTCATCAGAACACGTGTTTAAATGGGGCCTTTTTCATGATGTGATTGCTAATGTAAATAATTGTTATATTTGGATTGATCCGCAAATTATGTAAAGATTATAAAGAAAAAAAATTTTTACAAAAATAGGGCACATTTTACACTGTTTACTGTTTTTGAGACACCATTTTTTTTAATTTTTGCTTAGTTATACTATTTAACATGAGTTTTCTGAGTGTAGTAATATTAAACTACATGTAGCTACAACCGCGTTCGTTATAAACTAATTAAAAATTATCGTCAATTCATTTGTCCACCACCAAAAGACTTAATTTCTTTGGTATATTTGAACAGTCTCGCATGGGGCAATCATTTGCGACCCCGCCCCTACTTCTTATAGTATTAGTTGTGTTCTAATAAAGAAACGAGAGAAAATTAATGTAGTTCTATGTTTTTCGAAAAAATACGTATGTTTGGGCGTGCATAGGATTTTCACCTTTAAGCAACTTATTTCATCATTTATTCTGTATGCGCGCTGCAATTGCTAGCTTCCGTAATAGATATTCCGTAATCCTACTACAATAATAATAATCCTATCCTACTTCCTACTAATCCTATCCTATCCTACTTAATATTATAAATTCGAAAGTTTGTAAGAATGTGTGTGTGTTTGTTGCTCTTTCACGCAAAAACTACTGAACGAACCGATTGCATAAAGGATATCATTGAAAATTCTCTTATAGGTTTTAAATTCAGCACAGAAAACAATACTTAATGTTAGTTTTAGGACTTAAAACTAGAGAGGCCTTACCCAAATCAATATCAAAATTTATTGGCAGTATATAGACTTACATAGATTACGAAATATACAGATAGGTCAATATAAATATCTTTGTTTGATTATGTAATGTAAAAGAAAACTAAACACTTCGGAAATCTTATTTCTTTCGTAATGTAATTTTCAAAATGCTCAAACTTAAAAACCTCTTTTATTATTTGAGGCACAATAATATATCCATACATGGAATTCAGAAGTCTACATGTTATCGGATTTTTTGCCATAACTGGGTATTACTGAGCTGTTAGTTCGCCTGATAAGTAAGCCATCAGCGCCCATGAACATTTGCAGAGATTGTACTGCGAATGCACTGTCCGCTTTTAAGGGGAAAGAGATCAAGAGAGGATTGTCAAATGCAAAGAAAGAATGGACTAGGAAGGGCGAGGAAAAGGAAACGAACCCTTGATAGATTTGTTGAAATTCAGAAAGAAAATTAGAAACATATCAGACGGAATCGGATACTCACGTTAAAACGGTAACGACTTAAAATCACTTCAAAAGCAGTGGTTCAGTGGTTACACATTACAGTTATACTTTTGACCTATTAATAATACATTATGTGTAAGTCCCAAAGCCTTTGTAATAAGAGCACATGTCAAACCTAGCTTAGTATACTCAATATGCCCACATCAAAGAGAATTTCTATCAAGGGCACTTGCTATGTTTGATGTTCAATGTACTTTGGTTTATGTTTAATGTGTAAATAATATGTTCATATACATTTCTTATAAGCTTCCGTTTTAATTCCTGAATGGTTTACGTATAATGGTAAAACAAAGACGTATTTTTTTTTTTGTTTTAATAAAAATATCCTTAAATCTAGTTTATTTTGAGGGCCATCTTGTAGTATCTTGCTATTCAAGCCCTGGCTAAGCGTATTTATTGAAGGAGTTATGAGAAAGTATTTAATACGACAATATGCGACGGCTGCTACTTTTAACATATTCCCATGAAATCTAGGTAAGAACCACCGCAACTGAAACTGGCTTTCAAAAAAAAAACCCGTATCGAAATCGGTCCAGCCGTTTGTGAAATACTATACCAAAGACAGGAACACACAGACAGATGTCGATTTTGGGGTTTTAAAATACAGATAAATGTCACAAGAAAAAAAAAACAATTTGATTTAAGTGTGTCTAGTACAATTAAATCAATACAAAATTATATTAGTAGAAAAAGTACCTTTTTTGTGGGGAAATCCTACATACATACCCACGACCCCCGGGGAAGGAGCCGTGGGTTGTGTCGGATTCCTACCGTCCAAAACTCCACTGAGTTCCGTCGAGTCGCTTTACTGAACGCCACGGGAGCTGGTTATAATACCTAACCATACATAGTATGGCTGGTCGCGGACGACCCCGGCGGGCAAAAATTTGAAGCACCTACGGGGTACGTTATCCTTATCTTACCATAACATTAATAAAGCAAAAAGAAAATTCTGCTAAGTAAAGCGTAGTAGCAATGAAACTCAAGGCATTTTTGTATACTTTAAGCATTTATCTAATTTTTCTATGACATTAAAATGTTAGATGAGATTTGTAAAATACTTCTATAATGTAACCCTAAATAATATAACCTCTTACCAGGACAATTATACGTCATTACCGTAAGCTTAATTAGAAGTGAAACACGAAAATTTCCTTAAAACATTAATTTTATTAGACTCAGTTAAAGTGGATGTAGATGAAGTAGTCTTCTGAAAAATAAGTCCTGTCGCTTTTATTGCCCTAATTGTTTATAACTTATTACATTTAAAGTGGCCATGAACTCTTGTGTTGATTAGATCTTTATCTTTGACTAGCGGTCCGTCCCGGCTACGCCCGTGGTATATAGCCTATAGCCTTACTCAATAAATGGACTATCTAACACTGAAAGAAGTTTTCAAATCAGCCTAGTAATTCCTGAGATGAATGCGTTCAAACAAGCAAATGAATAAAGAAATTCTTCAGCTTTATAATCCTATTCCTACTATATAATATTATATTATCCTACTATTAATATTTTAAATGCTAAAGTTTGTAAGGATGTGTGTGTGTTTGTTGCTCTTTCACGCAAAGACTACAAACCGATTGCAATAAAATTTGGCACGTAGACAGCTGGACAACTGGAATAACATATAGGCAACTTTTTATCCCGATATTCATACGGGATACGGACTTACGCGGGTGAAACCACGGGACGCAGCTAGTTTCTAAATAATTACACAACAATTTTATCTAGCTTTTTTTAACGTCCCGCGGGTTTACCCGCGTAAGTCCGTATCCCGTAGGAATATCGGGATAAAAAGTAGCCTTTATTTTATTCCAGTTGTCCAGCTGTCTACGTACCAAATTTCATTGTAATCCGTTCAGTAGTTTTTGCGTGAAATAGCAACAAACACACACACATTCTTACAAACTTTCGCATTGATAATATTAGTAGGATAGGATAGGATAATTAGTAGCATATTAGCTTTTAGGTAGTAATGTTTTTGGAACAATTTAGTTTACACAGATTATGTCACATCGACATGAATTAGTTTTGTATTTATCATGAAGATGACAATCTACCAACTACTGTATGATCATTATTATCGACATCGGTGATAAATTAGGTCCTAATTGCTTTGAAAATATCGATATTTAGGGTTGTTCCGCTGTTCTAACCGGGAACAATTTTCTTCGGAATCTGTTCTATGATTTTTCTCTTTCCTCGTGTAGTTCACAAAATGGTAGGAGTGATAAATTTTTTTCTACGACATTTTCCTTCTCATCTCTTTTCTCTGTTCTGTATTTTTTTTTTTAATTGTAGAAGTGATAAATTACTTTCTACCACATTCTATTACGCCTTAACCTATTGTATAAAACCTCTTTCTTTTGGAAGTTGATATCTGATTATGAGTAAAGCGTACCCATAAAAGGCTTTCTTTAATGCTATTACTATGCGTTTATTCAATAGAAAGGAGTTTTAATGGTTTCTACATTCCATTATAAATTGTGTTAACGAACGGGTGGTATTTACACTAAACTTGTGGTCCGCCCCGGTTTTGCACGTAATAATATATAGCCTATAACGCGCAGGCATCAAGTACATATTCAATAGTTAATACAGTAGTCCCTGAGATCAGCTTCTAACAAACAAACACAACAATATTAGTAAATTGGTAAAGTTACGTTTTAAGGTTTATAGGAAAGACAACAAGCCAGAAAACCGAAAATATTTGCATGAATAGTATAATATAGTATTTTCTAGTGTTTGATTTTACGCGAGTATTATTTATTTAATAATTAAATACTTTTTAACGGATTTAAACGCGATTTATTTATTATATTATTATTCTCAGTCTCATAGTGATGAGGCTCGCTGTAAAGTGTTCGAAACGTCGGGTTAATAATATAATGAATAAATCGCGTTTAAAATCCGCGATTGTATCGCGCTGCGATTTGTTATCAACTTAACTGCATAAATTGTGTAGAATTACAATATATTCTTATTACGATCAAAGTCATACAACCCCCCCCCCGCCTTTTTTATTTCTTACAATATTATACATTTAATCTACTTCAATAAAATTAAATGCGAAAGTGTCTCTCTATATCTGTCTTGTCTTCACGCCTAAATAACTGAACCGGTTTGAATGGAAATTGGCATATGCTTGTAATCCGAGAAATTAAAATCAAATCAAATTCAATAAAAGCGCGTTCGGAAATCTAGTCTATTAAATCAATACACAACTCACTCACATATTAAAGGTACCAAAATATATTTTAAATTTGTATACAGAACATTTCTTGAATAAACATACTAAACTTATTTTTTTTTTTCCAAAAACCTTAATATATGCTCACCCTCCTCTTCTAAAATGTTTTTCTTTTTATTTTATGTGGTAGTCTGGAAGAGAGCGCTACCTAGCGATAAGACCGACATTTGTGCATAACGTTTATGTAATGTATTTCATCTATGTTTTTCTGTAATTTTTTGTGTACAATAAAGTATAAAAATAAATAAATAAATAAATATATAAATAAATAAATACGTATTTCAGATGATAACCCCCCATTAAAGTACTCTACTGCATTAAACAACAGTCGCAAGCACATATTTTCAACTTCCCGCGCAATCTTCAAATATTTACGTTTATCGGCGCCAGTATAAAGATTTAAGAGCAAAAACTTTACTAAGCTTACACATGAAAGTAAATTTTACGACTGCTTATACGTGGGTCTAGTAACCTTTATGACCCTAAACCGAAGAATAATAGATTAAGGGTATGTTACAGCGTATTAAAGAAATATAAATAAATGTCTAGACATTTTAGAGGATTAGAAAGAGAGATTTTGTTTTAGTAATCACATTAAAAAAATAAGTGTTCTTAAAAGTACTAAGTACTTCGTAAATATGACCGTATTCCTACAATAATTGTATTTTAAATCCGCCCCGACTTCGCCCGTGGTTCATAATTATATAGCCTAAAGCTTCCTCAATAAATGGGCTATATAAAACTGAAAGAATTTTTTAAAACGTAGTTCCTGAGATTAGCGCGTTCAAACAAACAAACTCTTCACCTTTATAATATTAAAGTATAGATTCTATAATAACTTGACTAAACTGCCTTAAAAATGTCCGAGCTAGACCAAATTTAAATGGAACTACATGGGAGCACAAGCTTCAAAAAATCTTATAAAAATCGGTTCACCTAGAAATAAGTTATGATGTAACATACACATAAAAAAACTGTCGAATTAATAACATCCTTGTTTATTAAGGCGGGAGAATAGTTTTCGAATTTTTAAGTTTATAACGTTGTGGGAATCTCTGGATCAACTGAACCGATTTTAATGATAATTTACCAAACGAAAGCCACGTTATCTATGAGTCGATCTTGTCATAAACATAGAGAGAGAAAGAAAGTCTGGCTGTAAAACATGTTTAATATTGAGACTATATTTTTTTATATTGTAGCTTACAATTCTGTTGAACTGTAAGTGAGTTATCTGAGCAATTACTATTATATAAGAGAAGTTTATTTTTGAAGATGTGAAAAATTAATAAAATCCTATATTGGCACACGCAGCCACACATAATTGTTAAGTGTAGCCGTTAATTTTTCTCTTCTTTTTTATTTATTGTTCTTCTATTTTCTGTTATGATCTGTTGTGTGTGTGTCTGTGTCAAAATAAATGTCTTTCTTTCTTTATATATTACACAGCCTATCAATACAAGTACTACATAAAAACAAACACCGCTGATAATCACAAACACTATTAAGACGACAAATTAAATATCTCCTCAATTATGGCTGTATATTTAGAATCTAATTATACTATATCTACCATCTAAATCCAGCCGGATAATCCCATAGCACTAGTACTGCTCCCCCAGAGATATTTGCGTGAAGATTACAGGATATTTATTGCTACGGTGAAAGTCTGACGCGTAAAAAGGAATAATCGAAAAGAACTATTTATATAATTTACCCTACCTTGAAGATCTTTCGGTGTTTATAACATAAATATATCGTTCTCACATTTAAGACATTTTATGGATTACTAGCTGCGCCCCGCGGTTTCACCCGCGTAAGTCCGTATCCCGTAAGAATATAGGGATAAAAAGTTGCCTATATGTTATTCTAGTTGTCCAGCTGTCTATATACCAAATTTAATTGCAATCGGTTCAGTAGTTTACCTTACAAACTTTCCCATTTATAATATTAGTAGGATAGGATATGGATAGGATAGGATTTACACTTTCCTTTTAGCTGAAAGATATTTTTTGTTTTTTTTTTATTTACTCTTCTAATATTTCGCCACCTTACTTATAAAATGTATTTATTGATATTTAAAATTTAACTCAATACGCTTATTGTCATTTTCGTTATTATTTATTTAGCAATAAAATTATAACGCGTCGCTAATCTATTTTTTAACCGACTCAAAAAACAAGAAGATAAGAATTCGACATTTTTTTGTGTTGTTACTTCAAAACTTTATACTTTCATCATCAGCAATCGTTTAAATTTGTTTAGGTTTAGGTTTTTTAATAGTTTATTCGATTTTCGTAACATTCTTTTAAAAAATTCAAATGTATAAAATTCAACTCGTAAAATTAAAAATATTTAAAACACATATCAATAATCTATTCTCAACTAAATTACACTAAGAACTAGAAAAACTAAACTAATAAACCAATCTAACCTAAGCACATCACACTTATTTACATCTACTTCTATTTCAAGAAACTTTAAACACGCATAAATAACAGCTGTTTACAAAAACTGGATTATTTCAACGCGCATAGCATCTATTTTTATTTGACCGCAAATAAATGTTTCACCGAATTTTGTCAGCCCCTGTATTTATTTGAGCCAACTCCGCTTAAGGACCCAGTAGGGGGATACAGCGGAATGGAATTATCTCGAAGTTTTTATTTTTTACGCTCCGTAGAATCGTGCGGTTTATTTTTATAACTAATGAAGCTATTTGGTAATGTTTTTATAACATAATGGTGAAGGGTACTATAACATTGACTCCGACCGTTTGGTGAGCAGTGACATGCAATTCAAAAACATGATATAAAATCCATGAACAATGATTTCGTGATTACATAACCCTTAAAATAAAAATTACTATAAATCTTACATATAACATATACCCTATTTCGTTATAATACTGAAGTGTGGAATCGCATTTAAACGGTATATCAGATTATTTTCAAACAGACTTAGTGTGGGAGTCGAGCAGAAATTAGCCAGCTCACATCGTACGGAAGACGGATATGATGAGTGGAGGAGCCGGGGTCAGTTATTCTTTTCCTTATACTAGTCTTTTCCTTTATTTTCTCCATCAAACCTTTATTCCTTATCATAATGTCCACAGGCATATAGGCTCTGCAAATGTTTATGAGAGGTGCTGGTCGCTTTCCTAACCCACCACTCCTTTACTGACTGTGAGATAAAAAAGACAGCGTCCATAAATCCTCTGTAATAATCATACCCTTAACAGATCGATATTAGAGCAAATGTCATCATCATCAGCCATACACGTTCCCACTTCTGGGACACAGGCCTTCCATGAGGGTTCAGGCCATAATCCACCACGCTGGCCAAGTGCGGGTTGGCAGGTATCACACGTCGTCGAACTTTTTTATTCTTGGACGGATTCACCGTTTTAAGCAGTGGTTATGTTATCAACATGTGCAGATAAATTGAAAAATCAGCTTATTTCCTGCACGCTCGCCCCGGTCTCGAACCTCGACTTATCGATTTTGAAGACCGAGGTTCTCACCACTGAGTCACCACTACAAAGCAAATGTGAATTCGTTAAATTATGTCATCTACAGAATGGTAAAGGTCAGTATTGATTAGATCAATGTTAGGGATTGTTATTTCACTTCAAGTTATTTATTGTGATGTATATCCAAATGTTTGTTTAACAATTATTCATATCAATGTTGTATTATGAATGATGTATTTAGACTTATTTTTATAAATATACTTTTCCTTAGCCACGCAATATTCTTAGAAACACCGAACAGTGTAACACAAGGCTACAGTGATGGTCAGTCAGAAACGTCGACTTATATTCATAGTTAGTATAGGGAAATCGTACAATATAATTATTTTCTGTAAAAAAGGACACGATGCGCCTGGTATATACCTCTCCAGGATTTAAAATGGGACCAAATTTCCTATCAAATACGATGGGACCACACAGGAGGCACCAGCTTTTCATAAAAAAGGAGTAATCATAATCGTTTTACCTAGTCAAAAGTTCAGAGGTACCTTATTGTGAATAAAAATAGAAAAGAAATAGAAGTTCTGAGATAACAAACCTAAAAAATACAACCGAATTGAAAGCCTCCTCCTTTTGAAGTGTTGAAAAATATAATCGAATTGAGTACCTAGCTTCCTTTTTGCGAAAATCGGTTAAATATCCATGCCAAGATAACCTCGCTTACTTCTTATATAACATTTTACAAGTCGAGTGAGCCGGCTAGGCTTTGACAAGGGTACCTTTATCTAAACGTTCTGCTAAACTCAACATTTTGGACTTTTTAGTAACGTCAGTTATAATCCACCTGTATCGTAGCGACCCTAATATACTAGTGGGTGAATAACGTACACAACAAAATTTCTTATATTTTACATACGAAATGTTGTTTTGTATAAGGAATTTAGTCTAGTATTTATTATCGCAATGAATCTAATGTTTTATAATATGATGGTTAAAAGCTGTGATGTTTTCTGTGTTTGTTTGTTTTTAACTAATGCACTAGATCTTCTGAATGATGGAATTTGACCTGTTTAATGGTGAAGTCCCGTGTCCCCTAGTGGGGTATGGGGCAGATGATGTACATCTGTTTCACTGATCGATTTTCTTTACGGACAAGTAGGTGATCAGCCTTCTGTGTCCTGCCAGACCGAGAGATTATTTTTTGTCCGTCCCCACCGGGAATTGAACCCAAGACCCCTCGGTTCTACGCTCACGCGTTAACCACTGTACCAAGGAGGCAGTCGCGATCTTTATGGGATGTCGTTAAAGTATCGCTGATTGTTTTCGTTTTTCCCTCTTTTTTAACTTCGTAGGTGAAGCCGATAGCGGAGAGCTACTAAGTGTCAATGATCACAATATGATCCCTTTTCAGTTGTTTGTAAATTTTGATGACGTTTGGTCGAAAAATGGATTAAATAGTTGTTCTATTTAAAATTATCCATCCAATTAATTACCTATAACAAGCCCCAAATCAAATACAACTTAAATAAGGAGACCAAACTGCTATATTTTCATAGCTGGAGCAATAAAAATATCAAAGTTCATTACAATACAATAAACTTTATTAAATGCATATAAATGACGAAGGTTATCAAATGAAGATAAAACAAAAACATTAAGTATTGATTAGTAATATTTCAAACGAATTAATATATTCAAATTCTATGGACACGTGTCAAAAACATGCACATTATTTCCGACGCAATCGGATAAAACGCGGATAGGTGCGGTTACTGGGAAACCGTTTCTGTACAACTCAACAGTTCTTCCACATGAACGCATAGCGAACGATTAAACACGATAAAAGATTTGAAAATTAATTCCGTGTTTTTTTGCTTTAATTCGTAGCAAACGAGGTCATTAAATAATTCGATTCGGCCAAGTGCGATTGGACTCGCACACCACGTGTTCCGTACTTCCCATAGGTATAAATATATGTATGACTAGCTACGCTCCGCGGTTTCACCCGCATAAGTCTGTATACCGGAGGAACATTGGGTTCCATATGTGTTATTCCAGCTATCCAGCTATCTACGTACTAATTGCATTCGGTTCAGTAGCTTTTGCGTGAAAGAGTAACAAACATACACAAATATCCATCCTCACAAAGTTTCGCATTTATAGTATTAGTGGGATAGGATAGTAAAAATTAGGCTTTTATTTAATATATCGAATATAAAGTGCATGTAAAGTCTAGAACAAGATAAAAATAATTCTATCTCACGTCTATCCAACACAAAGAAAGGGATAGCAACATTATGCTTCTACGTGCTTGTAACGTTACTCGAAGAATAACCAGCATGTTCCAAGCAACTTAGCTTTATCATACGATATATAATATTTTTCTTGTCTTATACTCACAACTTGTCAATATTTAATATTTCTTCCTTCTAGAAAATATATATGTCTACTAGCTTTTCCCCGCGGGTTCTCTCGCGTTCGAATTGTAAAAATAAATCATTCTCCAATTAGGCTTACAAAAGTGTTCACTTTAATAGATCCACCCGTTCAGGAGTTCAAACTTATTAAAAGAAGCTTTGAATTTGTAAATATCAAAGCGCCAAAATACATTTTACATTTTCATTCCAAATCTGATAAAGCCTAAATGTAAAAGTGACAGGATTTTCGTTACAAACTGTTTCGAAAATAGAACGCGTGGAAAAATTGTGAGATCCGATTATTCTGATTCCCATATGGGAGCGGAACTCCCCATAACTTCTCAAATTTATTCCAATAGGGCATAGTGCGATGCGTCTTTCGTATTCGTGATTTTTACGCCCCTTGTGCTCTTGTGCAACTCAAAAAGAATAGACTTATATCTATGTAATTTATATGAATTTTAAATATCTGCATAAATTTTCTAACTATATAAAAATTTTATCATCGTTTGTACCTAATGTTTTTGGCATGTGAATTCTTCTTTAGTTGCGAATAAAAAAAGTACTGATTATGAAATAATTAATTGAACACTACGAATTCCATTTTCAAATTTCTTTGATGGTGTTTTTTTAAGGATTCTATATGAATAACTGGGTTTATGGTTGCTTTGATTTACTCTTTGATTTATAAAATGTGGACTTATTAAAATTACAATAATTCCACATTTACTTATTTAAATAACATTCGTCCATTGACGCAACACGGAAAACATCAACAAAACGGAAGTGAAACACATTTAAAATGATTGATTCCCACTTCGGCGGAATAACTTTAAATTTGTTTCCAATAAAGCATCGTACTATTATTCATAATAAGGTTAGTACCCAATGACACGATAGGGAAATCTTTGGACTACTTTGCGGCTTTTTATTATCGGTTTTTTTACGACTGCGATGGGATATTTTTATGACATACATAAAATCATCGATCCTGTTTTATAACCCAGATGCCATTTATTGATACTTCCACTATATTTAAAATCGTTCATGATTCTTGCATAGTGACAAATATTGATGAAAAAGTTGTATTTCAGTTGTGTAGCGTTGACATTGGTTAACAATGTACATATTATATGTTTTTAAAGATTTTAAATATAACAGTCGATAAGATAAGGTACTATGACTATTTAAATTTTTTAGGTTTATTTTTCGGAATCTCTTGTTTTTGTGCATGCGGTATTAGCCATTTGTAACGGAACGCACCCGAGCGGCGGTAAATTTCAAAGAGAGGTTAACGCGACCATAATTCTATACGATGGCCGCG